>NC_068394.1:19734743-20034743 GCF_023724105.1 Carassius gibelio
ACAAAGGCTGCATTTGTATGACTAGAAAACAGCTGCTTAGGGAGAGATAACAAGATGAAGTCAACTTGCTCCAATAAAGACTTAGAGAGAGAAATACTTTTGAGTTTGAATTTGATCAAATCGGATATCATAAATATATGTATAGCATGTTTGTTGCCGGCCTATTTTATTGTGCACAAGTAATTTCTCATTCACTGGTCAAAAATTCTGCAAAAAAAATCTTTTGTGCTCTGCACAAGAAATAAATTAAAAGATAACCTCATTTAAGCAAAGAATGTATCATGTTTCATGAACATTTCATGTTTGCAATTTGCAAGAATTATTTTTACTGTTAACTTGATATGTTGACTGTAAGTACTACATTTTCTGTATCATAAGTTCATTTAAAGCTGGACTCTCTTACTCACTTCTACGGCATTTGGAAGTCTAAAGAACATTGTCAACTGTCAACTGACTAAACGTAAACTTTGACTCCTGATTAACACTCAAGATATAATTTATGATTTAAAATTCTCCGTGGAATACTTGATTCTGATTGGTCAGTCGCGACATAAAAACTGATAACACAGGCTCATCCGGGTAACTGAAGCTGGCGCTATACTCTTGCTAGGAACTGTTTTTTCTTGGTGGAATTTTGCATTTGTTTAGTTTGTAAAATATTAAAACTCGATTCAAAATTGTATACAATTATTTCATTATGTCATCCTGGTATTGCTGACTCGCTCTCTCGTTTCATACAAATGCAGCTGCTGACATTTTTCTTTGATTGATTTGTATGCTGTAATGGATTATAAAATAACTTACAAAAAGAATTTTCGCCGAAATCTTTTATTGTCATAATTATTTTGACGACACCCTTTCCCTTGCTGCTTGCTTCCAACTGTTGTCTTCACAGAACCTTTGCGTTCAAATATTTCAACTCAAATCAATATTTTGTCTCTAATTATTTACTTATGTGGCAAGTAGCCATGTAAAAAGCAGGAGAATGTACATCCAGCTGTTTGATAGCACTGAATAACACCCTTCAACCTACAACCGGCTGGATATACATTAGCCCTTACTTAAAGCTGTGTTAATATATGAAGATTATCATGATGAACAAAATGTGTAAGGATCATAAACTTTTGTTGGTTGTAGAGATTACTGGGTTTTAGTTAAGGGAAAAAGGGCTCCCTAGGCCTACAAAAATATTTAATCATGATAATAATGTCATTGTACCTTGTAAAGTGGTCTTCTGACATCGATAGGGCAGTTCTGAATGACTTCATCCACTACATCTGAGATGGGCTGCATGAAGTCTGGGTTGGCAAACTACAGAGTGAAAAGACCTTTTACTACAGAGTTTCCAAAGGTCATTCTGGGTATACATGTTGAATAATTCAGAGATTGTGGTCTTTTTACCTCGGGGTGAAAAAATATCTCGGTTCCCAGAAAACGCTCATATCCAACATCTATTTAAAATTCTTTCTTGCTGATAGCATTGATTCCCTTGTATTTGTTATCCACTCGCCAGGGTCCATGTCATATTTGGTGAATTCCTTCACTATGTCTGGACATGTGTAGCAATACCTTTCCTGAAAAAATTAATAAATGAAAAATACACAGAATAAGGCAGATAAGGAGTACGAAAGCTGAATTAGACATAGATATGAAGCATCCAGCAAGCATGACACTCTCAAATTTCCTTTTAAATCTAAAATCTCATAGAACAACCTAGAGTATATAGAAAAAAAAGAAGAAACAGATGGCTTAGTAAGGGATAATGCAGTCTTTGGGCTATTATAAAAGAATCCATATAGGATTATTAGAACCAATACACTGACTGTACATTATACCAGTTATTACACAGCAAACACATAATAAACACTGACATCAAATATTAATTTGAGTTGATGTCATCTTACAAGTATAGATTAGCAGAATAAAATTAAACTTATAACTGTGTAATATGTTTACTTTATATCATTATGATGATGATGACATGATCACTCAATGTCACAATTCACCAATCAGAATAAAGTATTCCAGGGAAAGGAATATCATCTCTGCTGATACTCACTTTAACAGCTTTTGCAGTCTCCAGTGACTGCTCTCTCTCTCTCTCTCTCTCTCTCTCTCTCTCTCTCTGCTACAGGGATGTGCTTCATACAGCTGCCAATCACATAACCTTCTAACAAGGAAATAAAAAAGAAATGGACATCAACCATCTAAACTGTTGAGGAAAGCTCTAGGAACATTCATTTATAGATCTCACTTAATCTAATTCAACAACATTAGTGTGTTTTTGACTCATAAGTCTATTTTTTAGGGCACTTTATGAGAATGTTGTTTACCACTGGTATGGCATGAGTAACCCCATCAGCATCAAACATGATTTCTTTCAGTGTTCGTTCTTCAACCTGTCTTGAAGTCCATGATGCGGCCAAAGCCCAAACAGCTTGAAAAATTGCCACACAGATAAATAAGTTACTTTTTCCAACATATATCATGCAGGATACAGGAATGTGTCTGGTGTGAATGATTCCTAAATTTACCTTGGAAGAAATATAAAAATAAATAAAATGAAAAAAATGTACAATCTGATAAATTATGAACCTCATGTGCTAAAAAAAATCTGTATACTTTGACCCACATATTATAATATATATATATATATATATATATATATATATATATATATATATATATATATATATATATATATATATATATATAAATGTGTTTGTTTTTATTATTTTACTTATTTAGATACTCAAGTATCTTATCACTATATGGGTAACACTATTTATTTGCATTTGGAGTAAACAGACTTTCCTGTTTTTTGTCTGCTCTCAAGGGTTTCTTACACTTATTTTCCATGTTGCAACAGACTAGAAATTGGAATCCTTGAAACTAACAACCAAAAACATAACTTACTTTTTGATGCAAAACTCAAATAGATTAAGAAACAGCAAATTCTCCCTGGTTGATTCAGAAGACGAGTCTTCAATTTCAAGTCAATTTCATAGGTACTCACGTATTTCATATTTTAGTCTTTGACAAGCTACAGTAAACGTTTTCAGTATTTTCGTTTCCAATTTGACTTCATAACAATCGATGTATCCAAAATTTTACAGACTTTCCAAAAACATCTATATGTCAAAACTTTGCATGTACTGTACATTCGTCACCCTAAATTAAAAAAGTTTCAAAACTTTCAAAAATAATTTCTGTCTGAAGAGAAACTGTTGCACTGCAACATCAGAATAAACAGACACAAAAGGTCTGCAGAATAAAGGAAATGTAAAATGTCAGGTGCACGTAATGGGTGTTTTGTCATGGCCAAATGGAGCAGCGAGACAAAGGCACACATACAGAAAACGCACTGGAAACACCATTTGGGACATGAAAACACTTGCACTCTGGTGTAGACAAAGCAGCATAATCTATCATGCAAACAATAAACATTTCAATGGTAGCTTCAAATATGTATGGGCTTCCTCAGTTTCTCAGTGGAAGGAATAGGTTTCACAAATCACTTTAAATTACCGTGCCAAACACTCCATAATCTCATCTTTAAGGTCTTAGAATGGACAGTCGACATACCATCAAGAAGTTGTGGTTCTCTGGTTCAGCTCTGAGATATTTAAATATGACCTGCTGCATGAACTTTTCCATAAGCTCCCAATACTCAACTATACCATGTCTGATGGGCCACTGATGTATACAGAAAGAAATACCATTATTACATGAACTCTTCATCACTATGTTCTTAGTTAATGTTGTATGCTGTGCCCGACCAAACACACTTTTCCATAGATAATATAAAAAAGAAAAAGAACTTGAAACATGAAACATGATCATATGCAACAGTTATGAAATACTATGCCTTTAGGTAGTAAAATGCATATGTTGGTAAGTGTGACACATATACTCTTCATGTTCACACACTTGAAGTGTTATTTTTCCAGTGTTCTTGTGGACTTTTGATCTTTGTTCTCCAAAAACAAACTTCCTTCATGGCTTCATTTTTTTTTTTTTTTTTTTTTTTACAGGTTCTCTTTCACAATCTCCATTGAGTTTACATCATCTATTCTTCTTTCCGATGTAAAAAAGATGGTCAGTCCCTGATGATGAAAGGCAACCCAACAGTATGATGCCATCACCCCTTGCGAAAAAGAAGTGTGCTTAATACTGAATGTGCACCTGAAGTGTACTTCAAATCTCTCCAGTATATTATTAAAAATAATAATCAAATAGAAGGCACTTTCATGACTATGTTTCTTAACACACTTATGCACACTTTTAAAGTTTTACATTAAAGTGAATTTGGAATCATGTTCGATTAACATACACATGGAAAGTTCTTGATTACAATTTTAACTGTAGTCTATTCAATATTGATTTGGATTGATTAGTTATTTTCCTGTTTATTACTGTGAAGCTGATTTTAAACAATCTGTATTATACTGTATATAGCACTATATAAATAAAGCTGACATTTTCACAAGGGACCGTCAAACTCTGTTATTGGGAAGGTTTTTTTTTTTTTTTGAAAGTGTCAAATTCTCATCAAACAATGATTTTAAAAAGCTCTATCACTAAATCTCTCCTCACACTGCAAGCTGAGCAATGGTTTCTTTCGTGCTTATCTTCCATACAGCTCAATATCATGTCAAGCCCTTTATATGGTTGACCGGTGCCCCTTCACTCTGTTCACAGTTACTGAACCCTCTAACCCCTTCAAAGTGATCCTTCAAGTCTCCTTGTTCAAGCTGGGTTTAAAAAGACAGCCTTTTCTAGGCAGCATCTGAGTAGTTCCTTATAATTGAACCACTGCTGCCCCATGACATTTCCAAACACTTACATTTCATGGAAACATTGGACAAGCACTTCTTGTACTGATGTACATAATTGACACGAAAGTCCCCTTTTCTACTTGCTTAGAAATTTCTAATTTATATACTCAAAAACTGTACATAATCTGTACACGTAAACGCTGTTTTGAGAACTGTTCATTCTCAAAGCACATTCATATGAAATACGCTCGACACATATTTGAATATTTATCAGTTTCCTTTTACAAAAGCAACAATCAATAAGTGTTGTGAAAGTATGTGTGTTGATAACATGCTCAGAGCCTATATCGAGGTTACAGCAGTGTAAATTGAGAGTTATAACAGCTTTAAACGGTGCTTCCCTAAACCAGAGTTTAATTAATCTTGTGATCTAAATATTATGTCCTGTATTTTCTGATCTGCCCTGCTGTGCATTAACAACTAAAACTGGCAGGCAGCTCACAGATGATAAACTGGGGCTCCGTGATTCCTGCATAACCAATCTTGGTGTACCTGATGAAGAAGCACAGTATATCATCATCATGAATGAGATGAATGAACCAGAATGACTGTGCTACTGTCTATTTGTTTATAATTTTTCAATCAGTATTTCCACTGAGTACAAGGTCTGTCCATTCATCAAATCACGGATGTGGTAGTTTATTATATAGCTATGGCGCACCTGATTAATGTCTCAACATGGTAGCCAAATAACCAAATCCAACATAGTTCAGATGAAAACTTAAATCATACCAAAAACAGTAACAAAAATATTACTATACACTCAGAACTTAGAGCCTCTTTAGATCTCATATGCAGATTCTAGATGTTTACATTGTCAAGATACTAATTCTGCCTTAGTTTTTACTAGTGTTACAGGACTGAATTCATCAGACAGCTCAGGACAGATATAATAATATGCATATATTCCATTTATTTACAACCCACATCCCAATTCATGTAGCCATTTTTGTGAATTTATGCACTTGGCCCTTATCATAACAGATTACAGCCCTTTCGAAACATTTTAATAAAGTCCAGGAATATAAGCCTATAGAAATTTGGTGTGTTTTCTGCCTCATCACATGCTTTCACTGCAATAATATTACGACATACCTGTTATCTTTCACAGATAATAATAAAAGGCTTAATAATGACGGCCTACTTACTGAGGCAATGCTTATAGTCAAGTTATAGTCTGCAACAGAACATTTGGCTTAAAGAGCTATAAACTTGACAGCAAAGCTTTAATACCAAGTCTGTCCAGCAGAAATTAAACTGGAGGAGTATGAACGTTGTCGTTGTTTGACAGTGAACAAACTCACATTGTGTATTGCAAGCGTTTCGATGGTTTTCGTCTCAAATGGCCTCCCAAAAATCACGCGTGGAGGGGGCCGCACTCACACACACGGATACAAACACCCAACACACATCCGCGTGTCACAAGAGTAACGACGTCATCTACACTCAAACCGTGTCGTTCGTCACGTCACGTGTAACCTTTCTTTTGCTATGAATTTAATTAGCCCTTGATTATGGCTTGCACCGTAATTCTGCGAGTCAAAAAGAAGGCAAAAAAGAAAGAAACATGCTGAATCCCCTCTCCGTCTCATCATTTTCCACTACAGTAAAGGTAAGCGCGAGAAGGCGAGTTTATTAATATTCATAAGCCAAGTCTTAGTTCGTAAAAGAAGGTAGCCGAAAGACGTCACGCTTTAGTTAATAATTATGAGCCAAGCCTTCTCTGCTGCGTTCGCTGGACGTAATTTATATTCATGACTTAAATAATTGCCATTGTAGGCTCCGTAATTTCATGAGCTGGCAAAATGTCTGTAAACTCATTGCTCATAACTTATCATTGTTTACTTTCTTCACCTCTTAGCCTACTTATTTACGATTCAGCTTTAATAGAGGTAGTACCTACATCTGTAAATGTATGTGATGATTTGGTCTAAGATTATAGTGTATCGATTTAGATTACTAAATTAACTCACTACTAGCATTACTAACTTATGAGGTTAAAAGGAAGGACGTATATATCTTGGCACGTGTTATCAATGAACTGTGGAAATTTTTAGGATAGGGACTTTATTGATTATTATTAGCCTATTATTATTATTATTATTAAGATTACTGGCAGTTTTTTTTATTTTATTTTTATTTCGTCAATGCTTTTATTGTGTCTATTGTTGATTTGCCAATATTGTATGTGAAACAAACAAATAAACAAGCAAGCTGAAATCGATTTAAAGTCAAAGTATGCTCTTTATAGGGTAAACTCTAGATGGCAGTCGGTCCTAATTTTACATTAGCCTTTATTGTTGATTTAGAATGAGTTGTAAACATTTGATGTTATGGCCTATAAATTATCTTTAATGAGGTATTATTTCATGATGTTATTCGCAATTATGTTTATTAATTTCTATGTCTCACATTTAAAAGTTTTACATTAATACACACTGTTCTTCAGACCAGTGTCAGAAATTAAAGTTTCTATAAAAAGGCCATATCAGTACCCAGTGCCATTTACTCAAATTGCATTTCAGTTAATTAGATAATTATATATATATATAATTGTATAACAGTATATTATATTTTACAACCATCTATTTTGTGTTTTCATCAAAACATGTATTAACATGTATTTATCTGTAACAACAATAATCACTACGAATATAATAGAAAATTAAATTATTATTATTTAATTTATTTAAATTTAAATTTAATTTAATTTAAATTGTTAATTTACAATAGAATATTATGAAGCAATATGACATCAAATTTTATAATTTTATCGTCTCAGAAAGAGCCTGTTGTAATTAGTAGAGAAACTGAAATTTAAATACGTGTTTGTTGTGGTTTCAAAATGAGCTTGTTGGACACTTTAGGACTTTAGTTGAAGTTTAGTCTAATGTTTATTTACCAGGAAAGGGAATTCTGAAATAACTGTGCTAAAACCAAAGAAATGACAAATCATTTTACACTAAAGCTGTAAGTAAACATACAATTACTTGATACATTAAAACGAATGCTTGCATAACCCATCAAAAGGCATGGACTATTCCTGATTATTTAAAAAAATTTTATTCAGTTGATCATTACAGTTTTTAACTTAAACTTAGTTGAAGTGGAAGCACAAAATCGAGGTTCAGGCATTTCCATGCATTACATTTGAATGGAATCGTGATAGTATGCATGCCACTTGATATACCTTGTTTGCAGTAAACATCAGTGCTTGTGCTTTTCTAGTTGATAAGCAAACTTCAAGGGCGACAGTCTTTGAGGGACATTGAGCCAACATATTTCCTTTTGACCTAATGGTTAGACAGCAATTTGTTCACAGCAACTGAATCCACATCTTCGTGTTTGGATAATGGCCGAAACATCAAATGTATTTTAACCAGTAATGTTGGTTTGCAAGACCTTCAGACTTTATTTCAGGCATTTAACCAATAAAAAAAAAAAAACCTTGGACTTCAGGAATCAAAAGTACTAAAATGGTAAATCATTTCCAGGTTTTGGCCAAAAAGATATGTCATCCTTGCAGCACGCATTTGGAGTCTAAGTCTCAATTCAGTTCTGCATCCATACAGGTGACGCTGTGGAGTTTCATGGCTTGGAGGGCACAGGTAAGAAAGAAATCTTGTACCACCTCATCAGCCGCTGCATCATGCCAGTCCAGAGTGGGGGTCTGGAGGTGGCAGTGGTCTTCAGTGACATGGACTGCCAGTTTGACATGCAGCTTTTGGGGATGCAAACCTTTTGGTCAAGTCAAGTAGCTTCACAAAAATAGACAGGAAAATAACTGAATCAGTGATGCAAACTTCATAAATGAGACATTCAACAACAGCTGACAATAGTGTCATTTATTCCCTTTAGTTCAATAAAAGTAAAGTTCATTAAATTTTTAAACAACTTGAATTAAATGTTAGAAGCAAGTCCAAGAAAGTAGTTCTGTAATTCGGCTTGTCAATTCAAAAACAGTATCAATGTTGCTAAATTTATAAATGATGAAGCAAAATCGATTCATCTGTAAAGCTGCTCTACAAAAGACAATAGTGTCATTATTCAGTTCAACGGAGTTTAAGGCTTGTACTCATCATCCGTATTGGATGTATTGGTGCCATCAAATCAATAATATTATGTGTCATATATATATATACATATATACAGTACAGACCCAAAAGTTTGGACAAACCTTCTCATTCAAAGAGTTTTCTATTTATTGTTTGCTGGCCAATTAAGAACAGAGATACCATGGTCCTTAAACCAGGTACTGGAAGTTTTGGCACTGTGTGCTGTGGACAAATCCTGTTGGAAAAAAAGTTGGTCAGCAGCAGGAAGCATGAAGTGCTCGAAAACTTCCTGGTATACGGCTGTGTTGACCTTGGACCTCAGAAAACACAGTGGACCAACACTAGCAGATGACATGGCACCCCAAACCATCACTGACTGTGGAAACTTTACACTAGACCTCAAGCAACGTGGATTGTGTGCCTCTCCTCTCTTCCCCCAGACTCTGGGACCCTGATTTCCAAAGGAAATGCAAAATATACTTTTATCAGAGAACATAACTTTGGACCACTCAGCAGCAGTCCAGTCCTTTTTTAATTGAGATGCTTCTGACGCTGTCTGTAGTTCAAGAGTGGCTTGACACAAGGAATGCGACAGCTGAAACCCTGGTCTTGCATACATCTGTGTGTAGTGGTTCTTGAAGCACTGACTCCAGCTGCAGTCCACTCTTTGTGAATCTCCCCAACATTTTTGAATGGGTTTTGTTTAACAATCCTCTCCAGTGTGCAGTTATCGCTATTGCATGTACACTTTTTTCTACCACATATTTTCCTACCCTTTGCCTCTATATTAATGTGCTTGGATACTGAGCCAGCCTCTTTTGTAATGACCTTTTGTGTCTTGCCCTCCTTGTGCAAGGTGTCAATGGTCGTCTTTTGGACAACTGTCAAGTCAGCAGTCTTCCCCATGATTGTGTAGCCTACATAACTAGACTGAGAGAACATTTAAAGGCCTTTGCAGCTGTTTTGAGTTAATTAGCTGATTAGAGTGTGGCACCAGGTGTCTTCAATATTGAACCTTTTCACAGTATTCAAATTTTCTAAGATACTGAATTTGGTATTTTCCTTAGTTGTCAGTTATAATCATCAAAATTAAAAGAAATAAACATTTGAAATATATCAGTCTGTGTATAATGAATGAATATAATATACAAGTTTCACTTTTTGAATGGAATTAGTGAAATCAACTTTTTGATGGTATTCTAATTATATAACCAGCACCTGTATATATATATATATATATATATATATATATATATATATATATATATATATATATATATATATATATATATATATATATATATCTTTATACATGTGTGTGTATAGAACTACAAGTAAAAAAAGAAAAGCCACCACTGACACATCTATGTACAGGTACTGCAGCTTGTGTACTTCAGATTTAAGAATAATCTTCACTCAAAAACAACAACATCAGCACACAGCAAGCTATAGTTTTGCTTGTGAAAATAAGCAATGTCCTGCTTCCAAAATTTGGCATTTAGATCCCACATACACAGGAAACACAGACATTGTAAGCCAGAGAATAAAAAACAAACTCAGTTCAGAGGTACTCTTTCTTACAAAATTGAAGGATGTTCATTTATGGCATATCATTTCTCAGCCAGAGATTTACTGCCCCTGCGCTAACTGCTGTAAATATTCCAGAGTCAGGTCATCATTTTCTGCACATATTTCAAGGAAACATACACAAGAAGTCCCACAGGAATGATCAGTGGTACTCCTGAGTGCAATCTTTGTCTTTCAACAACAGATGATCATGAAGAGGAGGAATATGTTCATGCATGAATCATTTTTACATAATTTGGCACAGTTTTATCAAAATGCATGCAAAAATGCAGTTGCCAGCTAGCACCATAAAGTACATTATTGAAGGATTTCAGCATGTTCATTCTTCTAGTTTGGCAGACTTCTTTGCCAAGTTGAAAAGCTTTTAAAACAAAATATTCCAAGACCAAAAATAGCTGAAATAATTCTTAGTCTCAGTAAAGAGGATCTCTTCACTCTGTACAATAAAAAACACAGAGGACAGAAAAAAAATGCTCTGCAAGCAGCATTCTGATTACACTGAGCCAATACAGATTTATAGGGGAACTGATACTTATGGGAAGCAGCGCCAGTTTGTTCCTACCATGATGTGATGACATGGTTTTGGAGGATGTGATTTTTTAATTAAAAATAAAACATTTCTTCATTGTCTCTCATCCTTTACCAGGATACAAGTTACACATCCACTTGGCTTGGGGGAAAAAATATACAAGCAAAGATCTTAGCAGTGTACATGAGTGAGTTACAGTCACACAACCGCTCCCTAGATCCTGTGCAGTTGGTCCTACTGTGGAGAGAGAATGACTTGAAGACTTTTGGACTTGAGAAGGTGTTTTCAAATATTATCACAGAGCTTAAAGATTTGGAAGATGCAGGGATTGATACAGATGTTGGCTTTAGAAAAGCATCTTAAATTTACATTTGTGGAGATAATCGTGACGCACTGGCTTCAGTGAAAACTTCAGTAAAGTATACAGTTTTGCAGATACTGCTTGATTAACAGAAGTGATTTCAGAAGACCCCTCTGAAGACAGGTCCCACAAAGACTATGTGAGGCAGCTTTCCACCACTGGCCAAGATGTAGAACACAGAGTCGAGTTTGACTCAACTTTCAATTCATTGAAACATTTTCATATTCTGGGCTACCTAACCTCCATGTTTGTGTCCTGATCTATTTGAAGGAGTTGTTTCCCATGACTTTGCTTTGGATATTGATCATCAAGTGAAACAAGAAAAACAGTATGTTCAACTAAATAGATCCATTATACAATTTAAATATTTTGGAAGTGATGGCCTACACAAACTTTGTGAGGTTAAGGCTGATGGGCAAGGCTTAATGGCTCTGCAACACAAAACTGGTGTCTGTTGCGACTGTTGCCATTGTTATTTGACCGTGGGATAAAGAATCCGATGGACAGTGAAGTTTAGCAGCTGTGTCTTCAATTAACCCTCTGGAGTCAATTAATGCATATACGCGTTTTGCGGCTTAAAGGAGATGGTTGAACTCATTTGTGCTCCCAAAATCCACCTCAATCAGTTAGTTCACGTAATGATCACAGAAGACTATGTCAATTTGAGACGCAGCCTCTTCTCTAATCATCCACTGAAGCCAAAACATTTACTCATCCTGTACTTTGGCCTTCTTATTCATTTGTGAACTCTCAGATTTGCGCGTATACATTCATATTTTAAGGAATGTGCCAGAGAACACCACAACTCTGTAAATCATTGTAAAACTCTGGCAGAAAGGTATGAGTTACTTCAAGCTTTCATTTGCAGTGGCTCAGTCTTCCCGCCTACAATCACAGCTGTTGGTGAAGTCAATGAATTTGATGAGCAGTGTTATTGTGGTATTTAAGAGGACGTAAGGGGAGCTGGCTTTTCAAAGGAAATGAATCATGTTTGTAGTGACATGTAGCGTCAGCAGCAGTGTACAAAAGGGACAAAGTACAGCAAAGGGCATGGACTGAATTTTATTTGGAAATATATCAATGATTCTTATCAGTCATTCACAAATGCACTTTGTGGTTAACATGCTTCAGTCAGTGCTTTTGACTGATCTTGGACTTCACTGCCTAGGAAATTCAGAAGAAATATTGCTGTGTTCATGAGGACAGATTGTGCAATTACTACCCTCTTCCAATATATCAAGCATTAGTACTAAATGTTGTCTCCCTGCATCATGCAATATGTTTTCTAAATCTCTAAAGATTAGGGCTGTCAAAATATCATATATATATTTTACTCCACGATTATTGATAACGATATATCTTGATATCTATAGAAGACTATATATGGTTAGACGGAGCCCTTCATAAAGCAAACAAATCAAGGCCTCCTTTCATTTATGCAAGTGTTGGCCTGAGTTTTTGTTGCATTTAAAATGTTATAAGGGAAACATCTCGAAATTGGAGTCACCAGCTTATTCATTTTAAAACCGTCCATAGAGCTTATGCGACGCCATACGATACAGAACGTGATTAACATCTGATCCTAACTGCATTATATTTACTATTTTAGCATCACATTATTACCAATTTGAATAATAATTAAAAGTTAAAAGCTCCTACTTATAGTCAATGCTTGAATAGATTATTTAATGTTTTATATGGTTTCTATTCAATTATTATATTAAATTCAATTTTAACTTCTTAGCAAAAAATTTGTATCAATGTTGAAAGCTGCTTATTATAATTTTTTTTAACTCTTTGAATAGAAAGTTTAAACGAACAGCATTTATCTGACATATAAAGTTCAAAAGTGTTCAAAATGTGTATTTTATTTATTTTATTGTGGGGGGTAATGCTTTAATTCAGCAAGGATGAATTTAATCAAAAGTAACAGTGAAGATGTTTGTAATATTGAAAGCTTTCTTTTTGGCTAAATGCTGTTAGTTTTAATGTTTTATTAATCACAGAATCATGAAAATAAAACATGTTTTCAACATTGATAATAATCAGAAATATTTCTGGATCAGCAAATCGTCGTATTAGAATGATTTCTGAAGGATCATGAGAAGACTAAAGACTGAAGACTGGAGTAATGATGCTGAATATTCAGCTTTGTCTTCACAGGAATAAATTGCATTTTCAAATAAATTCAAGTAGAAAACAGAGAGTCCCCACAAGGTAATCCAGACGTGTGTGTGTGTGTGTGTGTGTGTAGGTGTGTGGGTGTGTGTTTAATAAAGATATTCTATGAATTACATCAATTTAATTTTGGTGGTGTTTAGTAGACAATTAACACAAACATACTAATCATAAGTGTGTGCACTAGTGTACTGGTAGTGTACTGGTGTGTGTAAACACACACACACACACACACACACAAATATAAACAACTTTACAAAACCTGTAAATTTCATATTTTTGAAATGTACAAAATTGTACAAAATGTAATATAATAAATAAAATCCAACCGCTAATAAATCCCTTTCCGATAAATTAGCATTAGCTAAGCTCTGTTTTGGTCCTTTTACATGTATTGACAACTACCATAATAACAAAGGTGGTAAAGAGAAAGATACATGAAGAAATAAACTTCATCTCCAGAAGCTTTTCCACATGCTGAGCTAAACAAATATATAAAAGTTGCATGTTAACAATAATAGTTATTTCAATGAATAAAACATCAGATTTAAAGTGTCACATGAGAATTCTGGGAAAGACAAGTTCTAATTGTAAACTGTAAGATGACTTGTTCTTTTTACTTCCAAAAACTGCATATCTAACAGTGTTTTACTGTAAAATTACTTTAAATGTCTCCGTTGATCTATTGGAGTTTCTCACTGTATTTACAGTACTAGTGTTTCTCTATGGGGCGTTTGGATAGCATCTGGGGGTGCTGAGGTGTTTAAATGGTTTTGAAAGAAATCTCTACTACTGTAAAAACAGTAGAAGTGAAGTGAAAGTGACATTCAGCCAAGTATGGTGACCCATACTCAGAATTTGTGCTCTGCATTTAACCCATCCGAAATGCACACACACAGAGCAGTGAACACACACACACACTGTGAGCACACACCCGGAGCAGTGGGCAGCCATTTATGCTGCGGCGCCCGGGGAGCAGTTGGGGGTTCGATGCCTTGCTCAAGGGCACCTAAGTCGTGATATTGAAGGTGGAGAGAGAACTGTACATGCACTCCCCCCACCCACAATTCCGTCCGGCCCGAGACTAGAACTCACAACCCTTCGATTGGGAGTCCAACCCTCTAACCATTAGGCCACGACTAAATCTACCATTTGAAAGAACCATTTTTTTATTTGAATATATTTAATAATTGCTGCTCAAGAAACATTTCTTCTTATTATTATATGTGTTATGTAATAGCTGAAAATGGATATGCTGCTCAATAACTGTGTGGAGTTTTTTTTTTTTTCATTTTTCAATAAACAGAAAGATGTGAATATGAAATGTGAAAATATAAATGTGAATTATTTGAAATGATTTAAAATAGAAATCTTCATTAACATTAAAGTATATATGTTTTAACTGTCATTTCTTTTATTGCATATGTACAATGCTAGACAAGGACCATAACATCACATGACACACTGTACTTACTGACATGATTTACTGACATGATTTACTGACATGATTTGAAATTCAGAACATCAGGAAATCAGGACAGCATATAATATCTATTTTGATGAGGAGCATATTTTTCTCATCTTTCCTTTAAGTATTTAAAAGCAATCTTTGGAATAGTCTCACAAAATCTAAGAAATATAGTTTACAAGGGAGGATTTACATTTCTTTCATTTACATGTCATTTTTAAATGTGATATTTAACCACCCATATTTAACCAAACAGTGAATTCAACATGTTTTAAAAACAGGGTACTTTCTATTACTAAGGGAGAAATATAACTATTTTTACTGAAGTCTTATTGAAAACATTCACCCAAAATTTAGAGGTAAATCGGAGCAGTAAAAAGGGTGTTCAAAAGCTCCAAGAAAGGAAGAACAAATAGAAATCTCTTCTGTATAAATTCTCCTGTGAATATATATTTTAAACTGGATTTTTTTAGTCTCTTTAACCTTTGGGGCAACAGGGTCAGTGTCAGAAAGAGTGTCAAAGAAAACTCAACATCGCCAAAGCACAGAAAATCAGCAACTTAAAAACTCAGGAAATTAAAGATCTTATTGTTGTCAAATAATTGAATGTTAAAAAAAGTACTTTAGTGTCTTTTTTTGGTCAATTTAAGTTTGAATTCATGTATGTAATTTCTTAAAATCGTAACAAGAACACCCACATAATACTTTCACACCAATTATAAAACAAGTGTCTCATCAAACTGAAGCCCTGTACATCCTCTTATTATCCAGCGGGGCGCTTTTCTCTGTCAACTTAGTGAATACTACACAATTTGCATTTAGCTTTAGGACTTCACAAAAAATGAATAAAATTAGGGCACAAAATAGGTTGTTTTTACTCTGGAACATCTGGGGGGATGGGGGAACTTTATTCTACTTTAAAGTGGCTTAAACTGACTTTTGTCATTCCAAAAAGAAGCGCATTTACTCAGCACAGACTGAGTATAGTTTAGTTAACATGTTTATTATTATTTTTTTTATTATTGTTATTTTTACTTTTAGAATTTTCACATTAGAGGCAGAAAATGGTAATCTATAAAGATTATGCATTAAAAATAATAATAATAATAATGTTAGCCCATAAAAATCCCTGAAGTGTTTGTTATTGAAAATAATCAATTCTGTTGTTAAACACTGAGGACACCCTTTAGTATCCAGTCCCATGCACAAGCTCTCTCACACACAGCGTTGATCATTCAGCGAGCGGTAAAGAGGAAATGTGTCGAAGCAGAGCGATGAAAGCATCAGTGAGACACTGTCTTTCAAACACTGGTGCTTCTTTCAGGCCAAGAAGCTCATTTCCTCTTGCACCTGGACTGCTTTGGACATCTTCCCTCGAATCCTTGACCTTTAATGAACCTCTTTTTAATTAAGGAAAAAAATAAAACAGAATTACCAATGTACTTTTGAAACACTGTTTTTATGTATTTTATTCCTTTATCTTTGGTTTATTTTTTATTATCAATGAAAGCTGTTAATAACTGAGATGGAATAGTGTGCATTTATTTGTTGAATATGTCTACATTGCTGGAAGGAATATTCTTTAATTATAAGTAAAGCATGACTAAAATTAACTGAATAGGAAATTGGTGAGCTTGTGATAATTACTGCTCGTTTTGCCTCTTTCAAAATCATGTAAATGTTTTGTGTCTTTTCCCCCCATAATATTCTTCAGTAAATATTTTAGTGTGACTACTTTGTTTTTTTTTTTGTATGCTTTTATTTACTTTCATGTATTCAGAATAGTGTGTACACGTGTAATAGTGATTGCGTCATATAAAAAAAAAAATATATGTGCAGAGTATTAACAAAGTGAAACTAAAAAGTTTATTTTGTATTCAAAAAATAAAAAATAAACATTGGATGCTATAAGTAATGTGGTTCCAAAATGCTAAATTCTCGGAAATGTAGTGTAAGAACTGAAATTATTTGCTGATAGATGATGAAAGAGTCTGAGTTAAGTAATAGTGCCTCTGTATGCCGATAGCCGACAGGGACTCAATCCAGCTCAATATCCAGAGTCAACTTCCGGGTTTTACCGTCCACCGCTGACGACTCAGAAGACTTTTTACCTTGAGTATGTCCCCATGTATCGCTCCGCAGGGTCAGTGAGACTTTTTAAAAATATCTCCATGCAGTTTTAATCCGAAATAACCTCTATCTTTAACACATCACACGTCATATGTTCGGTTTATAGCTGTTCTGTACGAGTTGTGCGAAATTTAAAACAGAAAGACTGTCATGAATGTTAAATTGGGTCTATTTGTCCGTTACAGTGACAGGCAGTGTTTCGGTCTCTCTTAAACATGGCCACCATGATGGAGTAAACGCTACAACTTTAAAATTGATATAATCGAGGAAAACTATGCTTCTTTCACCCAAATGAGGAATGTTTCGACCTGAAATATCGTACCAAACGCCTTATCCACATGAGAGCTTTGGGAAAAGTTTCTTCTTGGATTACATTCTGAATTAAGTTGGCTGGAAGCTGGAAAGGAAAAAAAGAGAATTGCATCAATTCCGTAAGCAATAGCTACTCTTCATCATTTCACACGCTTTCCAGTGTATCCATATGTTTATAAATTGGTGTTTTAGCTTATGTTTTGGTGAAAGGTGCGTTGTTTTGATGTTTGAAGCGAAACGCAATTGTTGTTTTGGTTTTCATCGGAAAGTGGCGATAGTTGCTGCCTGCGCGAGTGCGAAGAAACATTGTAATGACAGATTGTTATAAAGTCTGAGAGCGCGCATATATCGTTCTGCAGCTTTACGTTTTTAATTTGACCGAGGTATTTAACTAAGGACAGATGAGTCCCCAACCTTTAGAATATACGAAAGTAATCCTATTTCGAATGGGACCTTAAACGACAACGAGGAAGTAACGAGAAAAAATATCATTCTGGGTTATAAAGTTTGTACGCCGTTTCCATAAGAGTAAATGTGACACCGATGTTTTGCTGGCAGAAAGTTGTTTTGTTTTCACATGGGTCCAGCCATCTTACTCGAGTCAAGATAAGAGCTAATAAACCAACTAGTTAATTTCCCTCAACCCAGGGCTAACCTGCTGATTGTATAACTAAGGATTTTAACTTCCTTAGTTGTGAGAGTTATAATCAAGTTAATACGAAGTACAATGCTGTAAAGTTTAGCTGACATGTCAAGCAATGACAGAAGTGACGTCTATAACTACAATTATTCTGCAAACAGGTTGTTTGTGCTCATATTTGTTAAGGGTCTGTATGGAATGTTTTGGTATTTTTTTCTTTAAAAACAGTTTTGTCTCACTCTAGAATCATTTAAAGTGAACTGGAAGATTATAAACTTGTAACGAATTCAAGTTTAA
The DNA here is from genome assembly GCF_023724105.1 of Carassius gibelio. NCBI lineage: Eukaryota > Metazoa > Chordata > Actinopteri > Cypriniformes > Cyprinidae > Carassius > Carassius gibelio. Next base: position 19,753,139 of record NC_068394.1, read on the forward strand.
AAACTTTTTTTTTAATATTAGAATTATATTACGAGTGACATCATTTTAAATATACACTTTTATTTAGACATTCATACAGTTCGTGCTTTGTATTTCTATGCATTGTAAATAAGGTTGTATTTGTCATCCGCCCGAAGGCATTTTAAGTCTATGTTTGTTATGGAATACTATTTACTGTGCACAGTATTCATTTTCTCTGTATGAAATGAAAACCTATATAGCTACATTGTATACTGCACTTTTTGGCATAGAATGAATGCACCTTGCATTTCCAGTGTGATTATGTAATCATTTCTTCACTCAATATTTGACCAGACGACCTAGTACCTAGAATTAACACACGTTAAAAAAAGGCGCAATAACAAGGAATACAAAAGCAAACTAGCCTTTATTATTGTTGTTGTTGTTGTTGTTTTATTTTATTTTTTCATGTACAAGATTATAACTGGATCCCACTTGCTGCCATATGAAAACTAACTATTAAAGTAAATAGTACAAAAAATAGTAGGCAGTATGTAGCACCCCATATTTAGAAAGATATTTCCATGTTGAAGATGGCCTTTCAGCTGCTTTTGCAGCTCTGCTGAATGATTCTCATAATAGTAGGAGACCAATTTTCACTTTAAGTGGTTTAATGAGACACAAGGGAATTGTTTGAGTTCAGTTACATCAATGGCAGCCTTTCCAGAGGAGTTCAGATCTTACTTGCTTATCATAATCCACTAGTACGGTTGGGCGATGTGTTCCGTGAAACATCGAGATTGACGTTGACATCTGGGGAGCCATCTGCCAAAACACTGAAAATAATGATATATTTTTTAAATGATATAATAAAACGATATAATTAATTTCGATTTTGGCATGCTCTGCAGCTGACCACTAAAGGCCCGGGTATACTTCACTTCCCATCTTCAGTTCCATCTCATGCACAGCCCAACCATACAATCCACCACAGTGGCCTTACAGAATCTGCTCACATATAAATATACTGGGAAAATGCCATGGACTGGAAAGCTAAAGTTGTAAATAATTTAATATTATTTCTTTTTTTTTGTTTAAAAAGTTACTGCCAAGTAAAAAAAAATAAAAATGACCATCACATTTTCTGCAGTAACATTTGCAGCCAAAGTAGTTATTATGATGTTGTTTTCATAACAAGTCCTGTGTGTTAACTGGTTGTTGTCTGGTGTTACATGCATTCAGTGATCATTGACACCAGAAGCCCTCTGGTTTGGGCTACTTAATGTCCAGTCCCTCACCTGGGCCTGTTGAGTTTCAAGTTGCTATTTCGTCACGTTTGTCTCGAGTGAGAAGTTACAGAGACTAGTATCTGGTGAAGGATTGATTTGCCCTAGCATGCTCAGTTTACTGTAATCTACCAGTGTTACCTGGAACAAAGTCTGAATTCTCTAGAATCTTGTTTGCTGTGGCAAGAGTGCTGTAGCTGTTTCTTATGGCTCTTCATTGTGTAATATGTTTTTTTTTTTTTCAATCTTAAGTAGTCAATGTATTATTGTAATATAAAGGCTTTATTGTTGCTGGGAATATTTTGGAATTTGTACTGACTATTCTCTGCCGCAGTCCTCCATAAGTTCTGATTGAAAGCCCATAATGTGATTGCGAATGTATTAACATAGGTGCGCGTTATAGAAGTCTTGTCCTCCTCTTGTCACCCTGCAACTGTCTAGTAGTTTATGGATCCAATTTATGGACTGAAACAGATGGTTATATCATTATCACTATAATCATGGCAAATTTTCCAGCAAATATATAACAGAGTCCCATGTGGCTCCATTGTGCATTTAATCATTTTTAAAAATTGATGCCACACTGCAGGCCCGATCAAAGCAGGAGATGAAGGAATTTTCTGGGCTCAGTATAAGCGTAGAACACTTGGGGACACTTAATATCCAGCGATATCATCGACTTGATTGCACAGATACTATTTAAACTGAACTGAGCTGGATGATTACATCACTGAATTCAATGATGAACTGTCTTTAACTGAAAATTGAGTGTTTATGATTGTCATTTTGCATTATTGACACACTTTTTTCCTATGTAATACTGGAAAATGCTTTGACAATCTGTATTCTTAAAAGCACTATATAAATGAAGGTGACTTGTCTTGACTAAGCTCAATCAACAATATTCATTTTTTTTTGCCAAGACAATGTGAAAGCTTCTCATTCCTGCCTTTGTACTTTTTGAAATGGTCCCCATTTACTTCCATTGTAACTGCCGGTAACCTAAATGTTTGCTTCTTTTAAGAGAAAAGGAGAGAGAAGATGAAATCAATGCTTGTGGTAATCAATATTATGCATGAACCACAAATGCTGTCATTTGAGATTGACATGTACTGAAGTAGTAATATTCTTTAAAGAAATAATTGAACACTTACCAGTAACCATTCACACCTCCACTTATATTGTCCTTTTTTTATGCTTGATGGTTTTAGACATGTTTTTTTTTTTATATAAGTATCTATAATATATATATAATCAGGGCTTGAATTTCGGTGCGGGAATGCGGGGATTGCGCATAATTTAAACCATTCCCGCAAGGTTAGCTTTTATAGTGCGAGAAATTCCCGCACAAATATATTTGCTTCATCTCAGAGCAAATGATTAAAAAATAAATTCACAGATGCGAGAAAAAATATGTCAAATTGTCTAGTCAAATTGTCTTTTATTTTCAAATTTAACTCCTCAATCAGCGCTGGACCGGCATTTTCTGTCTCAGCGCTGAGCTCATAGACAGTAAACGGCGGAGCCCTGGCTGCTGTAGACAGATCATGTTTCACGCTGTCAATGCAGCGGTCTGCGTTGCGCTGATCTTATTCACACTATCAAGTGTAGGTGCAGCATTCTAACATTTTGAGTCAAAATGAGCTGTTTGTGAAGAAATTATCCGCTTCCAAATTGTCGTTGTAATAACGAAACTGAAACATTAAAAAACATTTTGCTCTTTATGGTGTGCGAGTGATAGAGCGCGGCAGCAACGAACCAACTGATCAGCTTACAGCGTCACAACATTGAATGCTCGGTCGAACAGCTGATCATAGCTGTACAGGGCGCCTTTATTATTTTTCATCTCCATAAATCTATCTATAAATATATCTAGTAATAAAGTTAACGCAAGGGCTAGAAATCAATTAATATTTTGCTGATCCTTCTTGTCATCATGGAGAGCGCAGTTGGTTGCATGGCAACTGACAGACGCCACGAGAGTGCAAGCGCTTGTGGAAATGAGACTGCGGTGCGCGCGCCCGAGCTTTCCACTTTTTTGAGCATGTGACTGCGCGTTTCCCCTTGTTTTCTATTCATTATGCGCAGCATATTTCCCGCGCGCACAAACACGGCCACAGACAATGAATTGTTTGGTTAGCGTAGTAGTTTAAATATGGACCGTTGGCTGAAGCGAAAGACAAGTTCGGATGATGCAGATCACGATCCAAAGAAAAAAGTTTTCACTGAAATGGAGAAACTCATTCAGACAGCCATGGTCATACCAGTAACGAGTGTGTCGTGTGAACGTGGATTCAGCACACAAAACAGGATCAAAACTAAATTCAGAAATTCACTGAATAATACAAGTCTCACAAATCTAATGATCATTTCAGAGCTTGGACCTTCCCTTGAGCAGTTTGACTTCAACAGAGCCATCATCAAATGGAAAGAAATGAAGATGAGGAGACAGATGAGAAACTTAGAATAAGTCACATGAAAAAAAGAAATGGAAAAAAATGACTGAAATAGAACTGAAATGTATGAAAGACATAAATACTTATAGTTTAAACTGAGTTCTTAATATCAATTTACGATATCAATATCAAAAGTAAAAAAAAAAGCAAAGAATTGAACTGAACTGAAATACATGAACTGAAATAGACATTAATATATAGAATAGGCCTAGTTTAAACAGAGGTCTTAATGTCAATTTGAAGAGCATGATGTATTTTGTATAAAGTTTTTTTTTTTTTGTTAACTGATTTGAGAACTGGAAATGCACAATTCATGCATACAAATCTGTAGATATTAATAAATGAACATGATTAAATTAGACCGATGCATCAAAAGTTATTCTCCCCCCCATAATCTTTAGATCCCCCCCATGTGACCCATGTAAGGGGGGAATTCCCCCCCCCAGTTTAAAAAACGAAATTCAGGCCCTGATATATATATATATATATATATATATATATATATATATATATATATATATATATATATATATATATATATATATAATATAACACACACACACACACATACATACATACATATACAGGGCATAAAACTAACTTTTTGCCACACCTGCCAATGGCCGGTGATGTTATTTTACCTGCCATGAAACTCTTTGCAAAAACAGGCCATTATTACTACTACAGTGACTAAAAATATTTACGGTGTTTTTCATATGTCCTTTGCTTACAAAAAGATTTTTATTTTGTCCCAAAACTTTGAGATTCTTGTCCTTTGCATGTTTTTGGCAAACGGAGCAGGCCATCATCGTGTTGAACTTGTTTCACACATATTCTGTTTGCAGTGCATTTGTGGTGCATATTTTTTTCCCCATCCATGTTAACCGATTAGAGCAGGGCTATTCAGTTTATTCAGATAGCAATAATGCTACGGGTGTCTCTATTAAATGCATTTTCCCTCAATTTTCTCTATTAATTATAGCCATTCAGCATTACAGTATAATTGAAAGCCATTATTTTTAACATTTAATAGACTTTGAAATAGGGCTGCTACGATCACGATCGGCCGATCGTCAATGCGCATCTCGTCAGTAAAGCCGGTTCTCTAATCAGAACCACTGATTAGAGAACCGGCTTTACTGACGAAATGCGCATAACGATCGGCCGATCGTGATCGTAGCAGCCCTACTTTGTTTTAAAATCACTTAATATTTCAATCTTCACAAACTATAAATTGTATATGCATGAACTATAAAGATATTCAAGCTATAAAAGTTAACCAATGACTAGAGCAGTCAATTTTTTTTTTCTTTTGTTTTTTGATTCCCATCAATGCCAGCACTTTAAGATTTAAAATTCTTTAAAACCTGATGACATGGATCTGAAACATATCATATTTTCTCCAAACTCTTTGTGGTCATTTAAGACTACGTTTATGAGGGAACTCGCCAGAACTGCATACTTTGTGTGCTTGTTTTCATCTGTTGAACTGCTACTGGTGTGCTGTCTGAAGCGCCTCAGCGTATGTGTACAGTAGGGCTGGGCGATTTTATTGATTCTGCGATATAAATCATTATTTTTTTTCAAGGAAAGTATCGATTCTTTAGCCGTGAGTATCGATACATGTGTCCCATTATAAATCCGCCATGTATACCCCCGTTCACGTTGCAGGAAGAGCGATTTGGTCAGCCAGCCGCTAGTGTTGCTGTAGAGCAAGTTCCCCGTACTTACTTTACACAGACGCAGATGTCTACCTCTTCCTGTTTACCAAGTCAGAGCAAGGATATTCAGAGAATGTTGCCAAGTCTGTGGTTGTTTTTATTTCCGCGGGTCAAAGCGACCCCAATACAAATTATGTGATATATTATTTAGCCCCTAAAATGTGAATTTTACCAAGGCAACCCTGCTAAAAAAAACGTATATTTTAACCCCGGGAAGCAATTTGTTTTATCGGGGAACCTTCTGGAAGCGCGATTGTGCTAGTTTTGGACTAGTTTTGAGAAGCGACTGGGCAGGATTTGTTGTGAGAACCTGGCAACCCTGATCTGAACGCACGTGCTGGGGATATACTTCTAATTACAGGAGCGTCTTTACTGATGAGATGTGCATGAAAATCGCATTCTATTTTTTGCACATCCCTACTTTATTTGTCAGGAATTTTGCATGTATTCAGTGGAAAACCCCAGCTTTAGGCGCATGGTGAACGCTATGGAGCCCCGCTATCCTATTCTAACCCGTGAACACCTCACCAAGGTTTGCATTGGCTACCTCACGTAGGTGTAGGCCTACAGGCCTTAAAATACTCAGGTAAGTTTAAGTTAAATGTTCTTAGAGACTTGAATTATTTGATGTTTTGGAGAAGCCATGGTACTACTGTTTACTTACCTGGCGGCTTGACTGGCTACCTCATGTTCGGTGTCCAGCTAAAAAGCTTTCAAAGAAACTGTTCAGAACAGGCCACTTGCACTTTAACTCTCCATTGTTAATTGCAAATTGCAATGTTGCACTTTATTTAATTCTCAAGGGCATGTAAGGTACAGTTTGCTCTGTTTCGATAAATCTAACAAATTTGCTCAAAACATCTTTGATTAATTTTGTCCAGCATTTATTTTGCAAGCTGTCTGATGTTTTTTGAATTTTTGTTTCAATTAATTCAATCCAAGTAAATGAAACAGTCACAAGATGTCACCAAAATCACTCTGTCTCCTTTAAATCTATCAGAAAATGATGTAAGCATATCGAATTATATCAGATCGTATCGTTGGCGGAATATCGTGATATATATATATATCTCGTATCGGGAGCTGAATATCGTGCATCGTATCATATCGTGAGATTAGTGTATCGCTACAGCCCTAGTGTACAGCCGAACAAGCAACCTTTCAAACCATAGCCTGATTCACTGCACCATGTAGGTGGTGTAACCCCAGGTGTGTGTCTCCACATTCTAGGGTTATAAAGAAGGGAAAAGTTAATCTTCCAAAATGAAGCAGTACCTTCTCAGGTAAAAGTAATTAGAACCGTATGCAGGGACAAGCTGGCCATGAACACTTTGGCTAGAGTAGCAAAAGCATGGCTATTTTTTAAAGAGGATAATACATAGCTACATATCAAACAGTGGACCATTTATCACTGTTATATATTGTCATATTGCCCAGTAAAAGTGCTCAGTGTAAAGAGTTAAGCCATTATTGAGATAACAGAACTTACTAGACGCTGCTTTGAGACTATGTGTATTGTGGATGGTCTATAAATACCTTGACTTGAAGATTGAAGTTGAAGATTCTTACAACAAACCAAACAAAAGTGCAATTGATCAAATAAATGAATGAATGAAACTTAAATCCTGCAAACAAGTGGCTGGGTATCAACGAGCTAAGTCGTGGTATTGAAGGTGGAGAGAGAACTGTACATGCACTCCCCCCACCCACAATTCCTGCCAGCCCGGGACTCGAACTCACAACCTTTTGATTGGGAGTCCGACTCTCTAAACATTAGGCCACGACTTCCCCTTGTAAAGATTGTGCAAATTTAATTTTTCTCTGTGGTGCTATACAGTTCTGTGTAGTTGCACCTCTTGTAGCGATCCCCCTACTACTCTGTTTTGATATTAATTTGCATATAACTTTTGGCGCAAGATTGTTTAAACATTTAAAAAACATTTTAATAACAGATGAATTTATAAAATTTTCAAAACTAAGCAAACTATATTTTTGTAAAATGCTACAGTGATGCCATCTGGTTGGTTTCTTATCCAAAACTTTTAGTGTTTGTTTATATAGGGATCTAACAGGTTTAATAGTCAGTTGAGAAACCTGACTCCAGACAGTCACACAGTAAGATAAGTGTGAAAAAAATCATTGCATGCATGTATAACTTGGCTGCTTTCGAGGAAATATATGGTCTAATCATGTAAAAACAATTCAGATTTGTTTTGATTGTTCTACATAGCTTCTTAACATGCATATCAAATTTCAAATGAGAGTCTAAAATAACACCTAAATAAGTAAAATTATTAACTGTTTCAATTTCCTTTCGATTGATCTTAATTATAAACTACTCATTTCCTTCTTTCTAATTGAAAAACACATTGAGACAGTTTTTGCACAATTCAGGGACAAACAACTGTTCTGTAACCACTGTGACACACCAATCATTTCTGTACCAACATAGCGTTAATCAAAAGCAGAGGTATTTAATGCAGACATTGATAAGGGCTATGGGCTATGCTATGGCATGCAGGAAGTACCTCTGCTTTTTGCAGAATACATTGCCGCTGTGATGACAAAATCTCATTCTCTATATTTCATCAAATTCTTACCTGCCAAGTGGCAACTGCCACTGTTACATGTACTCTCCAATTGCTGATTTATATATGTGTGTGTGTGTGTGTGGAATGTGATCACATTTAGGTACATATTTGATATTCTGTATTCTTCTTTGATTCTCCTTCATTTTCTATGACAATTTTATATATTTTTTTCTCCAGGTATATATTGATGTCTTTAGCCTACATGTTGATTTTCAATGTTTAAGGTTAGGGGTTCAGATCAAATTAAGCGCAAACCCCTCCCTGGTTCCAGTGCTTTTGCCAGGGAAATTTTGTGCTCTTTATGACTTTTTGTCACACTTACCTATTTCCACCAGTAGGGATATGCCGGTATAAAATTTTCCTGTTGCGGTTAATTGCTAATGCTTTTATCACGATATTGCAATTTAGTTTTTTTAGAAAGCAGTCATAATACAGTATAACAGGTTAAATAACTTTTTTCTTATAACAAAAATAACTGAACATTTAAATACAATAAAGTAATACAAAAGAAAATATAAAGTTAAAAGTTTTACACAGATTAAAGTGCAAAAGATCTATAAAGAAATATAGGTATCACTTTACAATAAGACCTCCTTAGTTAACCCTCTGGAGTCGATCCCCGCATATACTCGTGATGAGGCATTTTCTCTTGATAACCCTGAAAAGAACTTAAATTACACTTTCAGTTTTGATCGTACAGATAAGAGCAATACATCAATCGAATCTGTAAAGAGTCTACTTTTATTTGTATACAGACGTAATAACAACAAAACTTTGTGCATTTATAAGGTAAATATAACAAACAATGTGTGCTGTCTGCAGGCTTTGTCTGCACTGATCTTCATTTAGAAACTGTAACTCAGTTAATACTTAATGAAGAGATTTGAGAGATATATCTATAGAAAGCTTGACATGTTGACTTTTAAACTAAACAAGTGCTGCCGAAAACAAACATTCTGTGATAAAGTAATCCATATGAAAACTACGCGATGTTCAGTCTTTCGCGTCTCCCTTCATTATCTTCTAATGTGACCACGCCCCCGCGCTGAACACTCTATTGAGACTGAAGCGCACGGCTTGTAAACGCCCATATAGAAAACAAAGCAGAGAGACTGTTCAGTTTATTTTACTGTTTGCTTCGCGATGAGAGGAATAATTCACCCCAAAAAGATGTGATGTGGATTACCTCAGGATTTGAGATTTGGATTTCCTCAGAAAAAAGGAATGAAGTGCTTTATTCAGCACTTTTTTTTTTATATACTTGTACTAGTTTTCACGTAATGTGTAAACAATTAACTAGTTAGACATTTTCCAAACTATAATTCCTGACATTCAAAAGCTTGACGTAAATAATATAAATGTATCAAATAAATGTAACTGTAACAAATGTAACGAACAATGGCGTCCTTTCAATTTATCAAAAAAAACAACAACCCTGAAAACAATATTCTCAGCTCTTTTCCACATTAATAATAATAATAATAATAACAATCATTTTTATTTTTTTTTTTGTAGAAAATCAGTGTTTGATTGAAGCAATGATGCTAAAAATTAAGCTTTGAAAGTCAGCTTTGATTGTTCCTAATAAACTGTTCTGCGCTCGCAAGTGAATATTAAATTATTTTGTGGGATAATTAAATATATTCTAAATGAACTACAAACATAAAAAATCTGTACATTTATTTTGTCCTCATATTCTTTCTTGTAACTCTTCCCCCTCAGTCACAAACCTGCTCATTATTTTGCTCGTTATATGGGCCTTTGTCTTCTCAGGTGTAAATCACAAAATGCTAATAGTTCACGCCCCCTCAATAAAGAATCAAAACACTTTCAGACAATACATAGGGTAGGTTGTAGTCCAGATTAAAATAAAATAAAAATATAAAAGTTTGAAAATAGCCTATTTAGTCTAAATATTTAAGTATTTGGCACTGTGATGAACACCGTAGCAAATCCTCAAAGTCTGAATGGCTGTTTAAAATTATTTAAATTTGTTTTAGAAAGTGGTGGAGCTGCTTTATTTATAGGGTAAGGGTAAGGGCTGCATTTTCTGCAAGTCTAGCCATCTGCTGCCAGAGAGTGAATGTGGTTTCATTGAGCGCATCTCTCACGTGTTCCTCATGTGCTTCTCATGCATGCTTGTTTACATCAGAGCGAACACGTGTCTTACAAGCAGTTGTGCATTTGATTTGACAAGCAGATGATGGGGAAATCATTTGCAAAATGCAATAAAAAAATTTGTAATATATCATTATTCACGGTATATTAAAGTGCCCAAGATAACAATATTACAGTGATATTGCATTACCAAATACCGATATCGATATTAGAAAGTAAAAAAAAAAAGACATATTAGCTGATATTCTTAATGTGCAGGCTATATTATAGTACAGTATAGTCAAATGTTTGGATACACTTCCCATTCGTGTGCCCAAACTTTTTACTGGTACTGTATATAGAACACAATATGTAGCCTAAACAGAATATATAAACACATTTTTGCAATGATAAATAAAATGTGGTAATCAAACTCTTATGATGTGACAAACATAAGCCTAACTTGATATTAAGAAATTAAACATGGTAACAGTGTAGGTCAAGCAAGCTACTGCCAAAACAACAGGGACATGTTTAAGCTGGAAGCACAGCTTTTTCAAGTGTAAACCACTTAAATACGTAAATGAATAAATAATTATAATTTTCACAAACTCTGTAATGTGCATTTTCTGGGAATCAAATGAACATGTAGAACATTCATATTCAAATCATGTTTTTGCAGTTTAATATTCACAGACACAGTCAATATATATGTACTGACCTGTTTTTTATTTATTTCATCTAAAATAAGACCAATTCCATGAAATTCTACATTATACAGTAAATTCAGTTTTTATGACTGGATTCCATGATTCCGTCTATGTTTTCTGCAACCCAGAGATCATAGCGCCGTCAATTGGACTGCAGAAAGATACTAACTTTTCAATCTGCTATGTTACTGACTGCACTGACAGACTATGCTGACTTATGCCGCGTTTCCACCGAAATTACCCAGAACTTTTTTCCCATGAACTTTTTTCCCCCCAGACCTGTTGCTTTCTGTGTTTCCACCGCTGATCGCGTCTTTGTAAATAAACCAGAGCTTTGAGTTTTAAACAACAACATTCTCGCCTGAAATACTTTTAAAATTACATTTTATGACACAATAACAGTAATATTTTGAAAATGATCAGAATAAATGGTGGTTGAACCCAGCCAATGCTGCGAGAACTCAACCAATCAGGATGTTTAGCGCACAAGTCCCGCCCCCGAAAGTTCCGGAACTTTGAAAAAGTACCACATCACCAGCAGGGACTTTCTGAGGGGCATTTTTTTACCCAGAACTTTATTTAGTTTCTGGTTCTTGTGGTGGAAACCAGTGGTGGACAGTAACGGAGTAGCTTTACTTCGTTACTGTACTTAAGTACATTTTTCAAGTATCTGTACTTTACTTGAGTAATTTTATTTTGAGTAACTTTTACTTTTACTTCACTACATTCCGAAGCATAAAATCGTACTTTTTACTTCACTACATTTCATAAAACATATCGTTACTCCCTATAATATATCACGTGCTCCGAGACGCAGAAGCGGTGTCTGATTCATCATGAATGAACTGAGTCTTTTCAAAATAAACCTTTAAATCGGATCGCGAATCGCACCAAACGATTCGTTTAGGAATTAGAATGATCCGATTGCAGCTGTTCTGGAGTCGACCACTCACTGATTCAAATGAACCGTTTAGTGCGAGTCTCCAGAAGTAAGAACCGGGAGATCTTGTGAGCGCGCGTGCGTCTGATGTTGCTAAAAGTAAGGTCAGAATTTTCAGTTGTTTGGGAACTAAATCCGTTGTAAAGAGTGATCTATTTAAGCCCACTGAAATGCTCGAGTGCAGACACATCAATATTAGGTAAAAAAAAAAAAAAACAACAACAACTTTAAATAACACAGATTAAATACAATAACTCATGCACGTTCAAATTCCCCGCTGCCATAATGTTAACAGTTTTATTAAAATGTCCTAGACGAGTAGACAGACATGAATGTTTATTCATAACCGTACTGAAAATAAGTAAATATTGTTAGCTGATGAAAACTGTCTAGCTAACAAGCTTGTTGGTGCTAAGTTGAGGTAATTTTTTTAAATAATGTCCAAATATTTTTATTCAACCACCTATATATATATATATATATATATATATATATATATAGAGAGAGAGAGAGAGAGAGAGAGAGAGAGAGAGAGATTACATCTGGGTAGAAAAGAAAGGATGTGATGTTCAGAACATGGTAACTACAGTAATTATTAAACTGGGAAGAGATGCACCCCGTTTGGCCAGGGTAGTTTTTAAACCATAGACAAGGTCTGAGAAGGAAAAAATCATTATGAAAATATAATTATATTTTCCATAATGTTCTTCCTAACTTCAGGCCTTATTATCATGTCATATATAAAGTTACAGTACAGACCAAAAGTTTGGACACACCTTCTCATTCAAAGAGTTTTCTTTATTTTTATGACTAAGAAAATTGTAGATTCACACTGAAGGCATCAAAACTATGAATTAACACATGTGGAATTATATATGGAATTATATTAATAACAAAAAAGCTTGAAACAACTGAAAATATGTCATATTCTAGGTTCTTCAAAGTAGCCACCTTTTGCTTTGATTACTGCTTTGTACACTCTTGGCATTCTCTTGATGAGCTTCAAGAGGTAGTCACCTGAAATGGTCTTCCAACAGTCTTGAAGGAGTTCCCCGAGAGATGCTTAGCACTTGTTGGCCCTTAGCTCACCCCTAAACCATCTCGATTGGGTTCAGGTCCGGTGACTGTGGAGGCCAGGTCATCTGGCGCAGCACCCCATCACTCTCCTTCTTGGTCAAATAGCCCTTGATGCCTTCAGTGTGACTCGACAATCTTCATAGTCATGAAAATAAAGAAAACTCTTTCAATGAGAAGGTGTGTCCAAACTTTTGGTCTGTACTGTAACTTTGATGTTCTGTAAAACAAACTTTAAATTACTTTGTTCTTATTGGTGAAAAACAGATGGTCAACTCTGTTTTCTCTCAGGTACATCACAGTGTAAGCTTCACAGTGAACATTACTCTCATCAGCGTAGTCCATATCAACAACAAAAATATATCTTGACTCCATATAGTGGTTATTTTGGAAAAAATCCCAGGTATTTTGAGCAGTAGGATTATAAAAAAATATGTGCTAATATAACATTAAATTAAGTAGCCTATATAAAATTGCAAACATCTATCTTTCAGTACTTTTGTACTTAAGTACATAAAAAATTGAGTACTTTTGTACTTTCACTTGAGTAAGATTGAAAAAGGAGTACTTTTACTTTTACTGGAGTAATATTTTACTATACGTATCTGTACTTTTACTCAAGTACTTGATTTGTGTACTTCGTCCACCACTGGTGGAAACACACAGAGTACCAGGCCAAAGTCCCTAGTTCCTGGGGGAAGTTCCTGCGGTGGAAACGCGGCAATAGTGTCTGCGCTGCAACAGGATGTGACAAAGTGACCGTTGAAAATCATTTGAATTTGGGGTCAGCACGTCATAACTAGAACGAGGCATTTGTTTATTTGCATCCAGGGTTAGCAACATCACTTATTATAATGGGTTCTATTCTACACCGGACGAGAGCAGCGTGACAATACAATAATTGTATTTTTTTTTTGGTCGCACAATGCAATGTGATGTGAACGATGTGATGAGCATAATTTCTGGGCTGTGGTGCAGCTGGTATAAACACCAGCATTGACTGAATGATCCGCACCGGTGGCCGTAACTCAGGCTTCATCGCGTGCCGTGATGCACAGATCAACTCAATTCAAATCTCAAGCAATTCAAAACCATCATGGCCGTATATGTTTGATGCGTCTTAGCAGTAGGGTTGGGTACCGAAACCCGGTACCAATATGTAGGGCTGGGCGATATGGAGCAAAAAATATATCTTGACATATTTTGCTATATTTCGATATACAATATATCTCTCGATATCTTTACAGGAAAAATAACCTCGCAAAAACGACTGCAAAAAAAAAAAATGTTTAGGGCCCTATGAAATGTTTTATTTTTTCTTCACCATATGTTTTATTGTTGCCTAATTCTGTGTTTTAGCATGTGTAATTATTTAAATGCATAAAAACAACTTAATTGGCTGAATCGTTTTCTTAAAATAGAAAACCTTATGAAATGTTTTTTTCCCCCTCTGAAATTCTGTGTATTTATGTTTTTCTGGTTATCAAATGAAGGCATAAAACATTCATTTAATTTATCTTTTAATTATTGAAAATGAATTTTTAATATCGAGATATCGCCCACCCCTACCAATATGGCACCGGTACCTACGGAACCGGTATGCACCGAACCGAAGAACGTAGATTTCAGTGCCTCATTTCAGTGCCTCTTAAATACCTGAACGATCGATTATTTGTCCTGGTCCCCCTGAAATGTACCCAAGAAGCATGGGCGTCGCTAGGCTTTTTTAGTGGGGTTATAGCATTTAGCTCCATAAACTATACACATTCGCGATCGCGTCCCAGTCAGTCCCCTTATATTTTATATGAAAATGACGACAGATCTGTCTCCTCCTCGTCTTTCAACGCACTTTTTAATCTGCAGACCACGGCGGAGCAGCGCGAGCTGACTCAGACACAAACAGAGGACACAAGGTGTGTGTTTATCGATAGATTGTATATGTATCAGTGCAGATCTTTGTCATAAATACAGTTTAAAAAAGGTCACGTGGGAGCAATTGGTTTCCCATTTACTGTAAAGTTTTCGTTGTTCACTGCTCATCACACCACAGCTTTTTCCTCCAGTGACGGTCTAGCCCTTAACACATATGAATGCATTACACTTATTTAATTATACATGATTTACTTACGTACTTTATACATTCACTACTGTGCAAATTAGTCTTAGACTGTTGTCAGACTGCTTGTGCATTCAACAATCTCACTAGATTATTATTAAAATTAATGGCAAAATGAATGTTTGGAAATGTAAACTGATATTTCCTACTGACACACTAAAGCAAAAGATATAAATAACTGGCTTAAAACCCTTTTTTGGGGTGAAAATACTAAATGACCATACAGTGATTTACTGTATCAACTGATTAAAGACAGTGACAGACAGCACTGATTTTAACTAAACATCAGTGATTGACAGAGATGCAGTATTATGTGTGGTTTTCTATCAAAAAATGACCCAGATCATGAAATACATTTATTAGCCTTAGATTAAGGGAAGCACAACTTGGGAAATGAGAGCATCCAAGGAGTGTGTGAATGCTATGGATTTATAAAAAAAAATGTTTTTTAATGTTATCCTTTTTAGTTTTTTTAGTTATTTTTATAGAAGTATCGATTCAGGCACCATTTAGGCACCGGTGCAGTTTTAAAAGTATCGAAATGGCACCTTTATTGTATAAAACCCAATCGATACCCGACCCTACTTAGCAGGGGGCATATTGTCCAAGTTTGTATCACAGTACATTTTGAATATTGCTGTACACACACCACGTTACTTTGGGAGGTGTATTTCGTTTTTTTGGGTTCGATTTGAATATTGTTACACCCCTACTTTCCTGTAAAAAGTCTAGGTAAGTTGGGCTTGGCCGATATCTCCTTTTGGCCTTGTGCATTACAGAAGATAGATTTTGTTTCATGTTGTTTCACAAATTATGTGTGATAACCTGCATGTTTTTAGAAATTCACCCACATAGATGATTTGGTACTTCAAGTGAACCCAAAGTCTAAAGCTGTTAAGTTGCTAATGATAAACTTTAGCATAAGCTTGAAAGCTTTCTAGTTCTCTTTTGTGATCATGCTATATTTGGCAACTTCATCCCTGGTGTTTGCACTTGTTATCTTTTTTTTATTTATCTGTTTTTTTTATTACTTATCTGCATTGCATAATCTACTTAATAAATTTCACATTTGAGGCATTTACGATTTGGACATGTATCCGATGGGTATGTAGCGATAAACGAGAACAACTGGAAAGAGATGCATGTTTTATTTGATATTAACATTTAGTCTAGTATTTTAAATAGTCTAGTATTTTAAATGTAATTTACATTTAATTTGGAAGGGTTGGTATTGTGTATTCTAGAACTGGCAATTGTTTATGTATTGACTTTTATATAAGGCCCTGTGTAAACCTTGAATTGTCATCCGTCTTGTTTGAGGTAATACCAAAGTTCAGTCTAAAAATAAGTATGAAGCAGTCCAATTAACATTTAATCGTTATTATTTTTTATTTTATAATTTTTTTATATATTTAATTTGTTGTGTACTGTTGTTGAATTTGGGAAAACAAATATTTGGAAGAAACTTTGAAGAAAGACTTCCTTGTCCAAAATAATATATAAAATAAATAATTGTCCAACAATAAATATTTGAGCAAAATGAGCATGTCAGTCAGATTTGTTATGCTCCTTTTTTACTGCTCCTGCCTTTGTTTGGCATGAATGTGACCAGTGACGTACATTCACGTCATATTCAATTCAAGCAAACTGTTCTCCAAACTGTTAATCTAATCACTAAACAGGTAAAAGTTTCTCTTTAAGGATGAACAAACTGGCGTCATTTAGTTTGAAGTTTGGTATCTGAAAAAACAAAAAAACAAAAAAAAAACATGGCAAACAGAAAGAGAAAGTGTGTATTATAGCTCTCTATATGAAGCATACAAACTTAAAAGAGCCACAAAACGCCAAAGACATAAAGAATTGTTAATGAATTATTTATCATTCTGACTGAAAAAAAAAAAAAATATATATATATATATATATATATATATATATATATATATATATATATATATATTAGGGGTGTAATGGTACGCAAAAATCACGGTTCGGTACGTACCTCGGTTTTAAAGTCACGGTTCGGTTCATTTTCGGTACAGTAAGGGAAAGAAATGCAAACGTTAAACTGCAGGTTGTTTATTACTATAAACTTTTTTTACAATTTGTTTACACTTTTTTTAAATACTTTTTAATAAAATATATATAAAATAAAAAAGAATAAGAAATAAAATACTGCTGCAAAGTTCTCCAGTAAAAAAAAAAAGACTCTCAGTATCAAACCAATATCATATAATAAAATATAATGAAAAATACAAATAAATAACTATGATTACAGTGCAGAATTACCAATCCCAGTTTGTAAGCCTGCGCATATTTTAAAAATATAACTTTTCCAAAGCGTAAAGTGCAGCATCAACAATTTCAGTTTTTAGACCTGCTCAGATTTCGTTATTGTGTTGGACCGATCGGGATTAAGAGCAAAGGTCTGTTTAAATGCAGACGGGAGATGCGTTTGAATTACAATAGTTTTTTCCTAGTTGTAGTGATGCTCACACTCGCGTGATGCTTTTGAAAACCTTAGGCCGGTGACACACTGGCATATTGCACCTGTCAAACATGGTCAATACTGTTGACGGTGTCCTTTATCAGTAGGTCCTTTATCATTATCGGATAGCGTGTTTCATTTTGTTTCATATTGTCTCGCCACTAGTTGTAGTGATGCTCACACTCGCGTGATGCTTTTGAAAACCTTAGGCCGGTGACACACTGGCATATTGCACCTGTCAAACATGGTCAATACTGTTGACGGTGTCCTTTATCAGTAGGTCCTTTATCATTATCGGATAGCGTGTTTCATTTTGTTTCATATTGTCTCGCCACCGTGCTAGTGGATCTGCCGTAGAGTCAATTGGTTGATCTTGGAGATAGCGGGTTAACTCCGTTTCAGCGCGCGCTCTGATCGGTAAAGGGGCAGAGATTTCAGACCTCCGTTTATTAAGGAGATCTGTCACAAAACTCATCATCCGCGCCAAAGTTTTTTGAGCAAATTTCAAAGCCGCACCCGCCCACCATCCGCTGATTGTTTTGCGGTCTATGCTTTGCTGATGCGAGCCGCAAAAAAAAAAAAAAAAAAAGCCATTGTCTGTTTTGGAAAGGATGCAGCAAAAATATTTAATGCTAGAGTATGAGGCATAGGCCTACGCTGAGTTTCATTTACAATGAGATGCGCTCTAGTTCACAGTGCAATGCAAGTGAACCCGGCGCGCTGGTGCTTCCATGTCACGGTTATCATTGTCTGCTATATTTGCTTTTTATTTATTAAAATACATGCAATTGGTTGATGAAACATCTATTAAAATTAAGATAAAATTTGTTCAAAACGAAATTCGTTTTTTAAGAAAGGTTTTCTACAAAGCAAAATTTAATGAAGTGGTAAATATCATGTCTGACGATTTACAAAACTTCATTAAGTGGTAAAAACCATGTCTCCCGATATATTGCGCATCTGATGATCCTATCTAAAAAATGAAAATAATTTTTGATAAAAAATGTTTGTAAAAAATATTTTAGTGACACGGTTTTGGCTGTTATAAAGTTCTAATGACGGTGTTCAACTATAACCGCCGGTCTCACGGTTATATACTAACCGTCACACCCCTATATAATATAAAATAAATGTGAGGTTGGTTTATAATTTTACACAATTACATTTTTTATCAATACTTTATTTAAACGTAGTACATGTAAGTATATAACGTTTTGTTTTGTGTAACCCAAACTTTTTTTTTTTTTTTGTGTCTAAAATCGGCCGTAATTTTTTAAATGTTATTATTTTAAAGAGATGTTCAGATCAACTTCTCACGTGTTGGATGAGAAACGAAACGGACTAAACTGTGACAAAACTTAAATGTTTTTTTTTTGTTTTTGTTTTTTTATTAGAACTTGCATACATGTTTGAAAAGCCAGAAATAAATGTCAGTTCTGCATTAGGATGATTATTTTTTATTTTACCTTAAAATTACATAGACTTAATTTAATTAAAAAATCACCTGCTGTAGTACACTGAAGAAACATCTTACTGAATATGTGTTGTTTGGACTGTAGAACTATGCAGTTGTTGCCTTTAATTTCACATGGTTAGAGTTAATCTTTATATTTAAGGCCAGTTCTCTGTTTCAACCCAATTCAAAAACAAAAGCTAAATGCTGATGTCTGTACCATCTATGTTTGTATTGAATGTAGCTACTTATTGTGCAGTAACTGCCTTTAATTTCAGATGGTTACGGTTATTGTTTTCAATAGCCAAAAGCAGGTTTGGCCCATTAAATACCAAATATCTTGTTTATGCACACTTTATTTCTTTCTTGTTTGTTGCTTAAAAGATTTTTAAAAAAAATCGGAAATCTGTATCGGGATCGGCCAGTTTGCTTGTAAAAAATCGGTATCTGAATCTGCCAAGAAAAATCATGATCGGTGCATCCCTAGAGCCAAAAGCAGAACGAAATGGCGTGACTCATCTGAATCGCGCCACACTGATCGTTTATCCTCTCAGATCAAAGTTCAAACTGCTGCGCAGTGCGAGCACACTAGAGCAGATGTGTTTACTTGGTCAAACAACCGGATTAAACACCTCTGTGTGATTTCAGTGTGAAGCACGAATTGAGCGATAAACACAAATTAATCAATGATTTAAACTTGTTTAAAGCCAAACAGGAGAAACACTGTGCAACAAAAGTCAGAAGGCTTTTCAATCTACAAGTCAATATCATTTACCATGGATTGTGACAGAAATGTGGGATATTCACGTTGAATTTTATTACAGGAGTAATGGTATATAATTCTAGTATGTGTTTGGGATTAAGCTATAGGCTGTCTGCATTTATACTGCATATTTTTTGACTGCTGTTTTTCATACAAATAGGCTACTTAAAAACCATATAGTTATATTTTTACCACTGTATTTAGGAGCTATATGTGTTGTTTTAACTGTGTTTATCTTGATTTAAATGTATGCTACTATGGGAGACCAATGCTTAATTTAGAAATAAATCAAAAGTAAGAATCAATTTAAGCATATTTAACCAATTTAACTGAGGTTGCTATATTTTTTACAGATGGTACTGATTTTGATAATGAACGGATATTAAAACTCTGCATCCTTACTCAAGCTACTCTCAAATATGCCTTTCTAAGAGATTAAAAAGTGGGGATAATATTATCAGGCAACCCAAACCTGTTTCTTGATTGAAACGCTCTTTAGAACATGCAAAAAATAAGATACATTTTTCTATTTAAATATTTATTTTAAGGAAAATGAATGGTCAGGTTTCTACAACTTTAACTCTAGGTTATTACATGCAGAGTTTTTAGGTCCTATAATTAACACCTCTGTTTTTTTCATAATTTAGCAGTAAGAAATTACTTCTCATCCAGGTTTATTATAGACTTTGCATTCTGTTCATTTTTAGAATTGGTATGGTTCTCCGTGCCTTTAAGAAATCTAGAGCGAAGTATCATAGGCATAACAGTGAAAGCCTACACCGTGCTTCCTGATGATATCTCCCAAGGGTAATATGTAAAGCGTGAAAAGTAACGGTCCTAGTACTGAGCCTTGAGGTACTCCATACTGCACTTGTGATCGATATCATACCTTTTCATTCACTGCAATGAATTGATGGCGTTCAGATAAGGACGATTTGAACAATGCTAATGCTCTTCCATTAACAGGGATGAATCAAATGATTTTCAATGGTCATTTTGTCGTGTCCAGTGTAGACAGACTTTAGCTGTCACGGTGTGGTGCAGCACGAAAACTGTTGCATTCGGTGTAGACACGGTGTGTAAATAAAGGCAAGAATCTGAGTGTGTCTGTCTGTTTGCATTTTTATTATGTTGAGAACCGTTCATCCAATCAAATTCACACTTGGCAGGTGTGTTGAAGTGTCCTATTTTGGTGTAATATGGACACGCAACACGTTCTGAATTAACACATCTTTAGTAAACTACAGAACAGCGCGAGGAGGAAGTGTTGTGCGTCATGCAGGCAGGGCTTATATGTTCCGAGAACAGACACTGCACTAGTGATTAAATAACAAACAGGTCTGTTAAGAGCAATATTTTTAATTTAGACAAATTATTATTAGGCTGGGCTACTGTACGTTTTTTTTCTTTTATGAATGCTGTATTTGAAAGTTTTTTTCCAAACAAGTTAAGCACAAGTTTTTATCATGTGTAAAATTACTGATTAACATCACGGATAAAAGCAGCTAATTTTTTGTACACTAACAATATACTATAGGCATACTACTTACAGAACTACTTACAGTGATTTTTTTTTTAAACTTGATGTGATGATGTGGTAGTCCAGTTTGAAATCGCATATTTGGCAAACTGCCTTTTTTGTCCTCACTCAATTTAAAGTGCTCCCACACAGCTGAGGTCTTCGGCATGTTTGTCTTTTTGTCCAGAGGAATTAAATAATGACGTTCACTCAATGCCAATTCAAGTGAAATATTCGAATCTCAATTGAAAATCGAATGGCTAGCCCTAGACCAAACATCATGGAAAAAGCATTATATACTAGAGAAACATTACAATAGAGCCAGTGTCCACAGCTGAGTCGGCATTTGATGATAAGCAACTAAGCAAAAGCAGCAAATAACTTCAGTGTAAAGTGGCAACATTTAGATCTAGCTGAAGTATATGTAAGTGATAAATCGATTATCAAAATAATCATTAAATGCAGCCCTAAAGTATTTGCTCAAGAGGTTACTCCCTGTTTACAATATGGAGGTCTAGGCCTCCTGAATGCCCCCCATCAGAAAGACTTGAAGTGTTTGTTGTTGTAATTCTGTCTTTCTTGTGTAGATTAACAGCACTGTTTCCGCAAAGCCTGCAGAATACTGAAGTCACCCACTGCAGAATTGGTGTTACTCGCCTAGTGTTGTTTTTCTATAGCCAAGCCAATACTGGCTCACATAAGAGTGCAAGACAAACTGAATCATAGCATGGCATCTCTCATCTGATTGGCTGGAATTCTCCAAACAGCCTCAGTGAGAGGAATCCTGTGCCTGACCGGAGCCTCTCAAATTGCCAAGAGCTCATGAGCGAGGGGTAACAGAGCATAAACAACCCTGTATGCATTTTCATCACATACTTGATAACATTTATATGCTGATACCAAACATATTTGCTGTTATGTTTTAATATAATATTTACAGGAACCAGACTCTATACTATACTATATATATAGCATGTTCGCGGTTTGAAGAAACCCCAATACCAATAACGTGATATTTAGCCCCTAAAATGCTAATTTTACCAAGGCAACCCTTCCAAAAAATTTATATTTTAACCCCGGGAAGCAATTTTCATCGGGGAACCTCCTGGAAGCGCGATTTGACTAGTTTTGGACTAGTTTTGAGAAGCAACTGGGCAGGATTTGTTGTGAAAACCTGGTAACCCTGATCTGAATGCACGTGCTGGAGATATACTTCTAATTACAGGTGCGTCTTTACTGATGTGATATGCATGAAAATCGCATTCGATTTTTTGCTCATCACTATGTAATTTATTTATAAACCTTTGCCAACACAGGAAAATACATCAATCTATGTCTAAATATGCTATGTATTGTACATCATGATATCAAAATAAAAGTTTCTGCATGTGGCCAAATATGGAAAATTGTATGGATTTAAACATCTTTTTATCACGCTGTAAAGTGAAACGTCACCAGACTGTTGCCGCCTTCTGCAGGTATTTGTTTTAATTGATAATGTACTTAAATTTGTTCATATTATGTTCATATTATGTATAGGTTTATTACATTATGTATTTTACATTTACATTACATTTATTCATTTAGCAGACGCTTTTATCCAAAGCAACTTACAGATGAAGACAGTGGAAGCAATCAAAAACAACAAAAAGAGCAATGATATATAAGTGCTATAACAAGTCTCAGTTAGGTTAACACATTTTAACAGTGTTGTTCAATACAGTCATGTAATTTCTTAGTTTTGATATTTTATTTGAGCCTATTATTATTGCCTCATATACCAACATATACCACACATGTTTTTAATGCACCACTTGCTGATTTGAATTCACCACACCCTACTTTTAATGCACCACCTCAGATTAAGCATACATACATAGTAATTTTACAGTGAATGTGGAGAAAAAAAAAATTATGCATTGCTATGAGTTGCATCATGCTCTGGATTTGACTGACAGACTAGCTTTATGGCACCTCAAGCTTCATGCTTTCTTATCTCCACTTTATGTTGCAATTATTCTGCTTATTGTACATATAGAATACAAGAAGTTTATATCAGTAGTCCCATATTCATAATTGTGACCACAAAGTCGGTTTACATTGTATACCACTGTAACTAGGAATGGGTATCGTTAAGGTTTTAATGGTATTACTACTCTTACTGATACTGCTTAACGGTCCGGTACTGTAACGGTAATCTTATCGGTATTTTGTGTTGTGTTACTTTGTGTTGTGTTAGGCAGTCGAAAACTTTGCATTTCTCTGTCTGCACATAAAGCACTTTTGAAAGATTCTTTGACCGATTGCTTGTGTTTCTGCCCTTACATGAAAAATTTTAGTTTTTGCACTTATGACAACCAGCGTTGTCTGCATTAACTCTAGTGAAGTATAACCATACTTTGGAACGTTTTACTGTCTCCACCATTGTCACTCTTTGTATTGAGCAGGAGTTTTCGTACTGTAAGGGGCCGTTCACATATCGAGTCTAAACGCGTGGAAAACGCTAGGCATGCTGCTTCGGATTTTTTTCCCCAAAGCCTTCAGGCAGTTGCGTTCCTGAGGAGTCTGCCATTGCTAAGCAACCATGACCTGCTCTCTCCAAGAAGATGCGAAAATTTCAGCAATGGATAAATGGATTTGCAGCACTAAAAACTGCTTGCAGTAGCACAGCTACTAAATTAATTTAAAAATCCACATACAGCTATCAGCTGTTCCTTCATCTTGGCTGAGCTTTCAAAGTTGTTACGGAAAAGATGAGTAAGCTACATGACCTGCGGTGCGGCATTCTGAAAAGTTGAGATGTTTTTAACTCGATGCGGTCTCGCAGATTTCACAGACAAACGTCTTAATAATATCGCAAATTAGAAATGTTTGGTAAGATAATAATGTGCACGATAACATTATTAAGCAAATCTCTTCGCCATCGTCACTCTTTATTATTAAGCGGGAGTTTTCATACTGTACTGTCTGTGCGTGTGTCACGCTCGTTGTGGTGTGTGTTACTGACAGACAGCCTACGCGGCACGCATGACAGATCTCGCAGACAAACGTCTTAATATGTGTTCACTGCTGTGTGTGTGCACTTTGGATGGATCCCTACCCATCACTCAAGATGAGTGTGAAAATAGATTTTAATTATGAAATATAATGGTTTATTTAAAAAAAATATAGTTGCCGAATGCATAGACTTTCTAGCATTAATATGATGCTACTATAGCAACAATTTAGGACCGTGTTTAACAAAGTCGCATTTTAATTGTTACTCTGACACAAATTCTTCCGCAAGTGGTGCAACTAAGAAAGCAGTACTACTGAGTAAGCTATGATGAAATATTTTTTTTCATGTTTAATGGAGGGCTAGATGATCGTGGTTTAATTATTTTGCTGTATTGTTATTGTTTGTTGCTGTTCAAGTTGTTCTAACTTAAAATGATGCATCTGTTAAATGGGTCGCAACAGACGTATTATGTCAGGTAATTGGTCTCAATGAGCTTGTGTTCCATTTGTAAAGCAGACACAATTAAGTATTTCTGGTGGTTGTGGTGGTATCACATGTCTATATTTGTGATAAAACTACTCACAATTTTATTTCCTGCAGATTTTTGAATTTGGTGGCTATGCAAATTTGTTTTATTCAATACTCTGACATCTGTATTTGCTAAATAACTTTTAATAGACTTATGTCCGTTCTTGAGACGTTACAACTTTTGAAAAAGCTTTAATTGGTTTTCTTTTGATAATGTTTCAAATTCATACTGAATGCATATATGACTATAAAGCATGTCTATGTGTGTTAAAATCGAAATCGCAAAAGTTTTTTTTTTATTTTTTATTTTTCTCCACATCTTACAGCCCTATTCCACACCACGGAAATAATAGGGCCCTACAATTTTTTTTGGTGGAAGTTGAATTACCTTTTGAGTTTTAGTGTCTCTTTTCTGTGACTGGTGTAGTGTAAAAAAAATTAAATAACTTGGATAGACATGTTCGGAATGTTATAATAATGTCAAGCTGGAGTGCTCTGCACAGCAGGTTTAAACTGAACAGCTCTGAAACATCGAAAACATCATGAGCTAAATTTTTATTCAAATTGAATTGAATGGAGACAACACAGTGAATCTCATGCAGACAATGTAAGTATATCGTACAAGGCCATGCATTTTCTGTTATAAATTTCATTAATTTTGTAGCCCTGCAATGTAGCTAAAATTGAAATATTTGTCTTTCAAATGCCGTCATATAAACCGTTGAATGACTTCCGTTTACTTCAGCACAGAGAGAGTGTGTGGGTATGCTGTCAGGCTGTTGCGGTCAGGTAGAGAAGGGGCCCTGTGACATCGACAGTGAAAGCAGCATTCAAATAAGGAGCGTTGCAGGCCTCTCAGCTGGGCGCAGGGGTTTTCCTCCCTCATTTTCCTCCTCTGTCCTCAGCATGACTGTGCTGAATAAAATCTCTAAATTAATTTGAGCAGTGCTCCGTGGAGACCAGCAGCATCACCCTGAGTAGCATCTCTCCCAAGTGTTCATCCTCACACAGCTGTGCTCACGATCATCAGCTATGATTCAACAGCACTGCTCTCCTCTTCCTGAAATTCAACTCTCAGTGCAGGAGAGAGTGGTGCACTAAAGCACAGGGTTGGGCAGAATATAATATGCAGTGGTAGAAATTTTCCCGGTTAATTTTTTTTGGAATGGACATATATATGCTTATGAAATGTAAAAGTGTGCATATCAATACTGTCCATGATAATACCGGTAAACATTTTGACATAATAAAAAAAAAAAGTATCATATCACCATATTGATACAGTGACACAATGACGTATGGTGGATATGTTTTCTAGCGCGCACAACAACAACACCACAAACCCAATCGGTGTGTTTGACTTGAAGCAGTGCTGCGAAGACTGATCGGTGTACGCTAATAAAGTATCGCGAGAAGGGTTCTAGAGCATATATGATTAAACACTTTTACCTTCAAAAATAGGCGAGGCACATATCTTTAGTAAAGTGGCGTTGAGAGAGGGGAGGGGGCCGTTGATATCAACCAACTTCCTGAGGCCAGCGTAAAAAGATGGCCTTTGCGTAGTCATGAAAGCTTATCAATTGCACGTGTTTAAAGCCTTGCCAATTTAAACATTCAAAACTGTTTAAAGTATTCAAACAGAAGATGTGAAAAAACTCGCCAACACCAAACCAAGCTGTTCTTCGCTTCCTACCGTGCCTAAATGAACTTGTACACCTCAGCAGTTTTAACATACAAGCACAAAAAGACATGAAAATCTTAATTCAGCACCCGCATGCTGTTCAGTGCATATACACTGTACATACAGAGAGCCGCGTCTAATTGAGTTTTGTCTATTCTTGCTCTTGAAACGACAAATACATACAAAATTGTCACCTCAAAAGTATCCTTAGTTCATATTGAATGTATTATGTCTTAAAGTGTCCGCGCATATTTAACTAGCTGCTGAACAAATGTTTGAAAGTAGGGATGCTAAATATTGATTAATTCCATAATTGATTGTCGTTTAAACTAACAATCAATTTTTCTATTAATCGTTAACCATAATGCTGCAAAATGGATCTATTGCAGGCAGCAGTCACTGGCATGACAGAATTTGCTAAAGCCACACACACTTTCTCACTTGAATTAAAGGGGGCTTGAATAAAATGCTAGTACAAGGATTATAAAATGAATAGATGTGATGAGAGATGAAGAGAGAGCGCCATACATTTGAGATCAATTTACTTTGTTGACTTTCCTATCCCGCACAGAGACCGCTGAATGTTCCTCTTTAAATGGTTTTGTGGTGCTCGTTGTTGTATTTTAAAACATAATTACAATGTTTTCAACTGACATTATGGCATTTAAAATAAAATGAAACTGTGGCGCGCGTGTGACTGCGCTATGCATTAAGTGAACCGCATCCATCGGCGCTGCTGCAGCAAAACACTGTTGCTCACATTAATTTGATCCTGCTGGATTCTGTTCTAGAAAATGTCAGATTTAGAATTTTTGCGTTCCGGTAGGCCTATGACTATGGCCTATGGCTTTGACTAGATTTATTTGGAGATTACTGCTCATGTCTCATTCGGCACAAATCCAAATGTTTCCATATTCGCAATGTATCTGAATGTTAAACTATTATTTATAATGTAAACTACTTATACATTTGCACATACACAGAAAAGATGATCCTCTTCATATGAGAAAAAACATCCTTGGAACAGCAGAGAGGACGGGTGTACGGTCTATTTAAACTGACCAGTGTAACATTTTAAATGTTTAGTTGACTGTATTTTATTTTGATAATGAACAGACTGCGATGTAAGTTTGAATCGCCTGGATATACGTGTGCTCCAGGCTCCAACGCGATCGAAACAGCTGAGACAGAGAGAGAGAGAGAGAAAACACAGGGTTAGGAAAATGTTAGATGACCATGCCTCTGCCGTTCAAGATATAGCCTTCATTAATGTGGCTTAATTTGTTCTGGTTTACCGGTTTCTTTTCTTAAATCTTCTAATTTCGCAGGTTTATTTTTTTATCTTTCACTTTTAATCGCATCTCTTAGGCTGCTGTGTGTGGTAAACATGGGAAGGGAAATTAAAGATTTCATGAATTAATAATTCGTTCGATTTATTAATTTGTTCCCTTATTTCAGTTAAATCATGGGTTATTTAGGGAACAAAATTAACGAAACATGGACAATTGCCACAAATTAATAAGTAGTAGAAACGAATTAACAAGTTGTAGGAATGAATAGTCTATCTGTCCTATGTCCCGCAGCCCTGCAGAGTGCAGTTATCTGATGAAATGACTAGCCTACATTTCTTTTGCTTTTCATGTTGAATGACTTTTGTGTTCTTTCTATTATAATGTACTTTTAGGTTTAAATCACATTAAAAGCTTAATTAGTACACTGTGAATGAATGATGATACGGTCAATGTAACTCACAGCCGCTCGCACGTGTTCTATGCATGAGCTGCACCCAGCCCAACCTTTTTCAGCCTAATATCTTATCGACAATTATTTGAAAGCATGTTTTTATTCAAATTTCATTCATCAAAAACAAGAAAATTTACCATTGATTATTTATTAGTTTAAAGGTCCCGTTTTACGCGCTTTTTTTGAAGCTTTGATTGTGTTTACAATGAACAATATAACACGTGTTCATGTTTCGCGTGTAAAAAAACAGTATTTTTCACACAATTCACCTATCTGTATACTGCTGTTTTCACTGTCACAAAAACGGGCTGATGTCTTCCTTGTTCTATGAAGCCTCTCCTTCAGAAATACGTAACGGGTTCTGATTGGTCCAGCGGTTCCTGTGTTGTGACGCGACAGCAGCTGAGAGCAGGCTGCCCTCCTGGTAACGCGATTGGGCTAGAACGCACGTGCTGGAGATGTATTTATAGTCACAGGAGGAGCGTTTTTACTGATGAGATGCGCATGAAAACCGCATTCGTTTTTTTGCACAGCCCTAACATCTAGTTAACAAAGCTAAACAGCGTTGCCCTTTGTGTAAGAAGTTACAGAAACTGTTAAATGCACCAACTTAATAAAATACACTTACCGGTTGTGGTCCATAAACAACGCCTTCTCCAGACAAAGAGGGAACTGCTCCATCTTTCAAGAATAATCTTTGTGCAAATCCAGCATTAAACTGATTGAGATGGAGAAAGTTGTCCTCAGCAAGCTGTCTTCACCAAAATGAGCTGCACATAGTTTTACATGTGCATTATAATTTTTGGGAACCAAGTTAAACATAAATTGTAACCATTAATCTCAAAGTACAGCGTTCCTGGGAAGCCCAAACAAAGATGATTGGACTCAGAGATGAAAAAAACAGCGTTTCAACAACATGGCGACAAACACAAACAGCTCTTCCTTCTTCTCCGTCGGAGCGCAACAAGGCCACGCCCCCTGTTTGTGAATTCATGTGAGCGGTGGTTAGTCAAAAAAAAACTGTTTTAGTGACGTTATTACTGCAGGAACTAGAGGGCTGTAGTCCAAACGGGTCGTTTTTTGTAGGCGAATTCTGTTAAATCAAATATCTCGCTTGGCATTGAACTTTGAGCTTTAGAATTTTACAGATATTATTTATACTCTAACAACAACATTACACACTAACTAAAGTTTAAAACATGGAATCACGAAGAAGGGGACCTTTAATAACTTATATTTATCATTAATAAACAAAATAATAATTAGCTAGCTGTAAATTCGTTGTCATGACTGGATTCTGTGCTTCACTCTGCATTACAGAAATCATAATGCATTACGCAGGTCATGTTCCTCACCTTTCCTGTAACAACGTTGAAAGCTCAGCCAAGATGAACGGCAGACGCCTCTAGAGCGCTAGTGCCAGAAGGCTTTGGGAAAAAATCAGAAAGCAGCTTGTCTAACATTTTCCACGTGTTTTAGGCGCGATATATGAACTGCCCCTTAGGTGGAACGTTGTTGCCTAGGTGCAGGTGAGATTCTGTGTTTGTTATTTTCTCTCAATATCGTAGATAAGCAAATGTACACGGTATGATAATCGAACATGTTTATATCGCGGTATATCGTCATACCGGTATATCGTTACAACCCTAGGTCGAACACACAGCTGCTGTTGCCACTTTATAACTATAGATTTACACTTAAAATTAGGTAGTTTGTCATCGATGAAAGTAGCTCATAGAAAAAGGATTGAAAATGCCCTTAATTTTGTTTGCACTTATAAATGCTGCTGCCTGCCAGCTGCAATCACCAATTAAACATTGTTCCATGTTTGTTCCAAGTTTAATTGTTTTATGTTTTTTTCTTAGGAATGTTTATAAAAGATACGTAAATGTCCTAATTGAACTATGGCCTAAACCCTTACTGTGAAACCAGGCCATAATGTTCCCTACTCATTGTTTTGATTAACTGATTGATTGCATGATTCACACCTCTGTACTGATTTGTCAATCAATTGGACTGATTTAATAAAAATAAAAAGTCCTTATGAATATGACACATTTCACTGTACACTTTTTTTTTCATGTATGAAATTATTAATGGCTTTTTACTGGCAATAATGTTTTTGGCATCTCATCACAAATTACAGACTTTGGGAATAGGTTACATCATTGTCTATACAGTGGGTACAGGTTAAGGTACTGTACCGGTGATACAGGTTCTTGGCTTCATTTGCATGTCCATTGAATATTTATGAGGGCTAACGGTTATTGAGCAGGCATATTTGTTTATTTGTATGAATCCCACTTCTGTTTGTCTGTTCCACTGTTGGAATTCAGTAAACTGTGTAGATAAAATGACCCCATCCACCCCTCCCCAAATAAAACAGAAGTCCATAGGGCATGCATGTATTTTTTCATGTTTGTAAGCTTGTATTTTTGTTAGAGAATTATTACTTAATTTATTCATAAAAATTATATTTGCTACTTAAAATATAAAATGTATGTGTAAGTAGGGCTGTCGCGATAACCGCAATAATGTAAAATCGCGCTGTTGATATGCAAACCGCAGAAGAAAGATAGCAACTGCAGAAAACCGCGGCAACCGCAGTGTTCAGGTTTTTTTTATTTATTTTTATTTATTTTTTTATGAGGCTGTGGCCTGCTTGTTTTTTCAATTTGTCACTGTGCATTCAATGTTAAATAAGTTAATGATACAATATGGTTACGACTGTAATTTTCTTGCGAGCCGTGGTAGCTTTATGGTGCTTCGTTTGTTTTGAATAGGCCGGCTGAAATTATGGGAGGCGCTCGATCTCGATCATCTGTCATCATGGGGTCATCTGTTTTTTTTTTGTTGTTTTTTTTTTTTTGGTACATCGTATACTTTATAAGTATAATGTTTAGTGAGTTTGGTTTTTAAAAATCACTGTCTTAGTACATTAAGCCACATTAAATGTTTTCCTATAACGGTTTTCTATGGGAGGAAATGCTTAACGTGTTATTAGAGTTGCATTCATATTCCGAGCTCATCTGATTTTTTTTATAGATAGTTTACTTTATTAGAATAATTTTTAGTGAGTTTGGTCTGTTAATATCACTGTCTTAGTACATTAAGCCATGTTAAGCATTTTTCAGGGTAAGCGTTTTAGAGTGTCCCCTGTCATCCAGTGCAGCTGCCCCCTCAAGAGTCAGGTCGCGGAGCAACATCAGAAAGAACAGCTGAGACCAGTACCGGCCGACAGTTAGGAGTAGCTGAAGCCTTTGCGAAATCTGTAAAATACAGCCGTGAAAGTAACAGGCATACCTGCTGAAGTCACGGACAACCTCCCCGTCAGTGCCCATACACAAGAGAGCGTGAGCAGATAACGAGCTCACATGCATCTGCATGAGGAGTGCATCTCCAACTCCAACGCAAATCCACTGTCCTGGTGGGCCAGTGGTGACGCGATAATCAGTCTAGATTTCCTCTGCTGTCCAAAGTCGCACGCAAATACATGTAATACATGTTAGAACTCTTTGATTTCTTCCAAAACAATTTTTGGGTAAAACGCATGTTCTTGTTGCTGTTTGGCATTTAACAATAAACAAAAATGTTTTAAAACGTGTCTCTCTGTCAGTTAAAAAAGCAACAATATATGCTACATAACTCAACGATAGAGCTTTGTATGCAGCAAAATAAGGATAAATAAGGTATGTAAAAAAACAAAAATAAATGGCGGTAATACCGCATAGCGTGCTATTGAGCCACCTATAATAACCGCAGGGGAAATTTCTTAACTGTGACAGCCCTATGTGTAAGTCATCTGTTTTGGGTCTACTTTGTGGATTAATGTCTGCTTATGCAATAATTATTTACTTAGTTTGCTGAATGTACACTGTGCTTTACCAGTGTTTTCTAAGTAATCAAATATACTTAATTTTTTTATTAATTTATTCATTGTCATGACAAAAGATTTAAGCTTTGTGCAAATATTTTAAGGTGTTTCTGTCAGACCAGTGTGATGTATGAATTTGTGTGTGTCTTTATACAGAATGTCATCAGAGGATAAGAGTCTGGAGCCCTCTGAGCAAGGACCATCTCCTCCCCTGAGCAGTGCTGGGGCCACGCCCTCAGGGAGCCCGGCCCCCTCAGAAAGACGGCCACGGGGCCGGCCACGCAAGGATGCTTCCTCTGTCACAACCAAGTCAAAAACAAAGTAAGTGCATCTCCTGTTCCCATGTGAACGTGTTTGCATATGATGAAACCTGGAGAGGTGACCTTGTGTCTGCTTTGTATTTTACTTTGTGTTGTTTAAAGGAGGATAAATGTTATAACTTTGACAAATTACTGACTAATCAACTGAAAGTTGATTATATTGAAGGGCTTAATGAATGAAACCACTGACACTTATGCATAGACAATTTCAGGTTTATGAGTCGCATGTTATTTAGTACTTCGTGATATGCCACAAATTGGCAGAACTGAAGATTATCATTTGCCCAGAAATCAGACTAAATCAATAAAGCATAACTTAACGATGCAGAATGGATTAATGGATATAGTCTTCGATTTTCAGAATGCATTGTGATTCCTCTGGAATCGATTCTGAGCGTAGATTTTACCAGCAGATTGCGCTAATATACTTAATAAAAGTATAAAGCAATCGTTCGAGCTTAACTGCACAATTGTGATATTTATGGTCATTTAAGAGGCTAGTCAATACTATTATGTGATTATGATAACCTGACTATCTTTTCTTTCCCCCGCCATCCCCACCCCTCCCCCTCTTTTTTAGTATTAAAGTCTTTCAGTCCAGTTTTCTAGCTTTTCTTCTGAATTCTGGCTTAGGCAGTTAGTAACCCACTATGCAAGGCTGCATGCTATTGGGAGGAGGGGTGAAACACACACACACACAGACACACACACACACACATACATATATAAATTTTTTTTTCTGAAAAAAAATAATTAAAAAAATTCAGGTTTGCTGTGTTTGTTTGTAAGGCTGCATGATGTTGTGATTATCAGCATATGGTAATAATAAAATAATTTATTAATTTTATTTTTTACATTACTTTGTAAATGTAAAATTACAGTAGTATTAATGTTTATGTCTCAATTTCTTTTTCATTTTCAAACATAAAACCATTAAACATCTATTTTGGCAAGAAATCGCAGAAAGGTTCATGGCAGAAAGCTTCTCATTAAAAGTATGCTCAGATGGTTATCACGTTGTGTTCCCAAATGCATGTTAAAGGGACCCAAACTCAGAGCTGCAAAAAGAGATGTTCATTTTGAGATGCTGCAAACACTGGCGGATCATAAAGTGCTATGATATAAGAACACAGTGCTGTGCTTCACTGTGAAACATGCAGGGCATATTTTTATTTAATTAAACAGTAGACTTTGCGATTTGACAATTATATGAAGCCATATTGCCTTTTTGGTTTTATTTTGATTAATCATGCCCTACCAGTATGTGTATGTGTTGAGCTGGCTGTATTCTGGTGAAGTATTCTCCTGCACCTGGAAGAGGCTTTCAAGTGTGACGATGTGCATTAGTGTGGAAGAGCTCTGTGAGGCACACAAGGAGATGCTGCTCTAGAAGGATGACATTTTCTTTTGCCAAGTTGATTTTGGCTCCAAAATAAATCTGCTCTGAAACAGCATGGGGTGTAAAAAAGGGAATATTTTAGACTGGCTGTATTTTGAATGACACCGTGTCTGAACCAGA
The DNA here is from genome assembly GCF_023724105.1 of Carassius gibelio. NCBI lineage: Eukaryota > Metazoa > Chordata > Actinopteri > Cypriniformes > Cyprinidae > Carassius > Carassius gibelio. The sequence goes on from NC_068394.1 coordinate 19,786,974, forward strand.
AACGAGCCGCATGACTCAACAAATCTAGATTGATTTCTTTATAGTTAAGGGATGCACCGAAATGAAAATTCTTGGCCAAAGCCGAAACTGAACAATATTAAAAACACTGGGCAGAAGGCCAAATATCCCCCAATATATTTTTCCAATTTTTTTCAAACTTGCAAAAATTCAATAGCCCAAATGTGCTTTTTACTGTTTTGTCTTGCTTTTCAAAGAAAAAATCTATTACAAAACAACTATTTAAAAATATTAAACACTGATCTTTTTTTTATTTTATTCTAGCAGACATTATACAAACAAAGCACAATTTAACTCAAGATTAATATGTTAGTAAAGTAATATTGTTTTTGGCCATCAGACCCACTTCTTGAATCAAGCATGTAATTTTATAACAAATAAAAGCAGCCTTGCTGAGCAGGAAGATCGTTCTTTTAAACCATTAGAAAATCTCACATGAAAAAGTACTGTAGTAATTTATAGTAAATACTATAGTATTTTTTAACCATACTATATAGTAAGGTGTAATATCCTGTATATATTATAGTATTTACAACACTGTGTTAATGAATGCTTCAGCCTACTGTAGTATTAACTATAGTAAACTGATAAACTGTAGCGCTGTCAGAATACATGCAATTTGTGCATGTATTAGAAAACAACGTTCTGCAGTTTATTTACTAATTTTTTAAGGCCCTTTCACAATTCCAATCATCATACAGTAACCAGCAACAATCACCCCATCCTCTTCTCATCGAAGACTTGGGCTGCAGTACTAAAAAGTCTATCGCTGTGGGTATTTGTAATTATTTGTGTGTTTTAAATTCTTCCACACTGCTGACTGTTTGTTGCATTGCGCCTCTCACTCTACGCTGGTTGCTATTTGATCGCTTGATGTCATTGTTCAGTACAGTTTCTTTAGTCTTTTTGCTTATCTTGCCAGACATTTGCTATTTTCAGCCGAATAATTTCTGTTACTGAACATTCGGTGCATCCCTAATTATAGTCAACAGAGCCGGCTACTGAATATGGCTGATGTGGTGCATCATCAGTTTATGGATGCCCTCATCCTTTTTTTTGGGGGGGGGGATATTCTGCACAGCTAATCTGCCACTTTATTCCCCCTTTTTAAAACTTTGCATGTTATAACCCAATAGTTCACTCATAAACATTGCTCCAAATGTCACTCCAAAAGTCTGATTATAAAGGGGAAATTTTGATGGCCGTTTTCCATGCAGTTAAATTGAATTGGAACAGTCTTTCAAGCTTCTAAAAAGGACACAAAAGCTTCACGTCATAAAAGTAGTCCAAATGAGCCCAAGTCTTCTGAAGCTATACAATAGCTTTGTGGAAGAATTAGATGGGGAAAAGTTGATTTATTTATATTTAAATTAGATTTAAAAACCTTTACTTTGCCTTGTTGACAGTTTTCAATAGAGTTCTATAAAGATTGTGCAATACATGTGCAGATGGCTATCATCAAAGTGATTCATTCTTAAATAGCCGCTCATGAAGTAGCCCACATGATCACACTGTATGTTACTGAACTAGGCAAATTATGTGTTTATTACGTTCCACTAATTATGCCATGAGTTCACAAAACTCTAACAATACATAGACCTTTTATTTCTTTAATGGTAGTTTATTCGGGGCATTAGGTGAGTTTCAAGCCTGATGGGAATATGGGGCCTCGTCTATGAGATCAAGTGTTGGCTGTCAAATAAACAGTGCAGATATAGGGCAGATTAGTGATGTACCTGATACTGCAGGTACAGCCCTCTGTGGACCTACACACAATGTTCACACCATGGATGTTGTGTCTCAATGCACAAAACACACTCAGTTGAGATATCAATTTTAAAGTGATTGTACAGTTGTCTGAACTGGCTGAAAAGAAAGCCTTTTGTTTAAAGGGCAAGTGTCTGTTTTCTGCTGCATAGCAAGAAGAAGAAGGTTTTAAAGTTATTGCTGCCTTTATATGTTTCCCTTAAAAACACTTTCCCTTTCTGACAATTATCCCCTTGGAATCATATTAAGGTTCTATCTTGGGGTGTGACGGTTATAGTTGAACACCGTCATTAGAACTTTATAACAGCCAAAACCGTGTCACTAAAATATTTTTTACAAACATTTTTTATCAAAAATTATTTTCATTTTTTAGATAGGATCATCAGATGCGCAATATATCGGGAGACATGGTTTTTACCACTTAATGAAGTTTTGTAAATCGTCAGACATGATATTTACCACTTCATTAAATTTTGCTTTGTAGAAAACCTTTCTTAAAAACGAATTTCGTTTTGAACAAATTTTATCTTAATTTTAATAGATGTTTCATCAACCAATTGCATGTATTTTAATAAATAAAAAGCAAATATAGCAGACAATGATAACCGTGACATGGAAGCACCAGCGCGCCGCGTTCACTTGCATTGCACTGTGAACTAGAGCGCATCTCATTGTAAATGAAACTCAGCGTAGGCCTATGCCTCATACTCTAGCATTAAATATTTTTGCTGCATCCTTTCCAGAACAGACAATGGCTTTTTTTTTTGCGGCTCGCATCAGCAAAGCATAGACCGCAAAACAATCAGCGGATGGTGGGCGGGTGCGGCTTTGAAATTTGCTCAAAAAACTTTGGCGCGGATGATGAGTTTTGTGACAGATCTCCTTAATAAACGGAGGTCTGAAATCTCTGCCCCTTTACCGATCAGAGCGCGCGCTGAAACGGAGTTAACCCGCTATCTCCAAGATCAACCAATTGACTCTACGGCAGATCCACTAGCATGGTGGCGAGACAATATGAAACAAAATGAAACACGCTATCCGCCCCCCCCCCGACGGTTATGTTATGAACCGTCACATTTGACTCACGTCATAACCGTCATCACCAATCCTGAAACCAGCACACCCGTAGTTCTATCAGACATGTTTGTCAAATTTACTTTGTTTTTGACTTGATTTAGAAAACATCAAGGTTATATCTACAAAGTCAAACTCTAACTTGGTTCTATAAGGTTCTATCTGTGAGCAAATCAGCACTTTGAAGATAGATAGGTTAGATATGTAAGCATAAAAGCTCTGTCTTTTATGCTTAATTTGAACAAGAAAAAAAAACTGCAACCAGTCGTCCTGTCCCTGCAGCTGAAAACACCCCCACAGCATGATGCTTCCACCACCACGCTTCACTGTAGGTACTGTATTGGACAGGTGATGAGCAGTGCCTGGTTTTCTCTACACATACCACTTAGAATTAAGGCAAAAAGTTCTAACTTGGTCTCATAAGAGCAGAGAATCCTTCAGGTGTTTTTTAGCAAACTCCATGGGGGCTTTCATGTGTCTTGTACTGAGGAGAGGCTTCCGTCGGGCCACTCTGCCATAAAGCCCCGACTGGTGGAGGGCTGCAGTGATGGTTGACTTTCTACATCTTTCTCCCACCTCCCGACTGCATCTCTGGAGCTCTGCCACAGTGATTTTTGGGTTCTTCTTTACCTCTCTCACCAAGGCTCTTCTCCCCCAATAGCTCAGTTTGGCCGGACGGCCAGCTCTAGGAAGGGTTCAGGTCGTCTCAAATGTCTTCCATTTAAGGATTATGGAGGCCACTGTGGTCTTAGGAACCTTAAGGGCAGCAGAAATCTTTTTGTAACCTTGGCCAGATCTGTGCCTTGCCACAAATCTGTCTCTGAGCTCTTCAGGCAGTTCCTTTGACCTCATGATTCTAATTTGCTCTGACATGCACTGTGAGCTGTAAGGTCTTATATAGACAGGTGTGTGGCTTTTCTAATCAAGTCCAATCAGTATAATCAAACACAGCTGGACTCAAATGAAGGTGTAGAACCATGAGTTAAACATATGAGTGTCACAGCAAAGGGTCTGATTACTTGGGACCATGTGATATTTCAGTTTTTCTTTTTTAACAAATCTGCAAAAATGTCAACAATTCTATTGTGTTTTTTTTTCTCAATATGGGGTGCTGTGTGTACATTGAGAAAAAAAAAAAAAAACGTAAATTATTTTAGCAAATGGCTGCAATATAACAAAGAGTGAAAAATTTAAGGGGGTCTGAATACTTTCCGTACCCACTGTGTGTGTGTGTGTGTGTGTGTGTGTATTTGTAAATAGCACAAATATATAAATAGATGTAAACAATTTTAAACAGGACCTACAGGTACAAACTGCAACGGGGCACTGCAAGCCCTTGCTATATGGTCGTGAGGAACAATATTGTTGCTTTGCTGTTAGAAATAATGACATTTATTTAGAAATAATCAAGTCATATTTTCCACAAAAATCAATACAAGGATCTTGAATGAGTTATCTTACTCAATATTTCTCAATTGACATGCTTTTGCTAAATATATAAATTCTGAAGTTCTACTATCTTGATCTCATAGTCTATTAACTTAAAGTTAGAGTTTACTGTGTACTGTTATGACCTTCAGCTCTTCAGATTGAGATGCATCGCGAACCGAGAAATGATTCAGAATCGATTCCGAGCTTAGTTTTGAACAGCAGGTGGCATGCTTTAGAAACGCCCGTATTCTGCTCGTTTCCAAATCCGTACAGACACTTGAACCTGAAAACAATCATTCATAAAATTTGAAATGGTTTTAGCGAATTACAAAGATGTTCACAGTGGGCTGTGTTTACATTAATCTCGCATCATAAAAGCATTCTAAGATGAAGTGAAATTACATGACTCAGCCGAGTCAAGCACACTTTAGCAATCTTCTTCATGAGCGTTTGAGTGTGCAGATAAAAACTAGATTAGAGCGCAATCTGCTGGTAAAATCTAAGCTCAGAATCGATTCCAGAGGAATCGCAATGCATTCTGAAAATCGAAGACTCGATCCATTAATCGATTCTGCATCGATTTATCATCCAAGTCCTATGTGGAACGTTTAAAAATGTTTAATGGACTAAAATACAAGGGTTGGGGGATTGCAAATGGTGGGTTTTTGAATTCTGTGGGAATCTATTTCTGAAATTTTCTGGATACAAACTATGTGTGGTCCTGCCTGACCAGTCTGTTGTTGACATAATGAATTGTTTTATCCACAAGGTTGTGAAAAAAAAAATTCCACACCTTTTTTGCTCCCCTCTCAGACTCTTCAGGGACTGTTTTTAATGCTGGAAGCTTTACTTCAGTAAGTCAAGTAGTCTGAACCATTTAGGTATAAGCACTAGGTGAGGAAACAGTTAAGGTGTCTGTGGGAGACAGCAGTGCTGTTTTAAAGGGGGTGTGCCGTGTTTCAGCCAGTCAGTCCATCCCGGGTTTTAGGCTCCTCCTTTCTGTGTTGGAACTACTTGCAGTGTAAGCTTTTTTCCCCCTCTCTGCTTCCCATTTGCTCTCTCTTTCTGGCACTCTCTCACTTATCCTTGTACTCTCTCTCGAGCTTTCTCCTGCTGTTCACCAGTGTGCTGTGACTGTGGCCATGAGTTCTTGGGGGAAGGAAATTTTAAATAAATAATCATGCAGTTTTAACTCATTTACAAATGGGAATAATTAAGCATGTTGCATTTGATTATATATATATATATATATATATATATATATATATATATATATATATATATATATATTTATTTATTTGATTTGTAAAGGGGTAAAAGAGTTTCAGAATTGTCATAATTTACTCACCCTCTAATGGTTCCGAATCATCAACAGAAGAAAAAAAAACTCATTTGAGTTTGGAACAAGTGAGCAAATGGTGACAGAATTTACATTCTTAATGTGAGCTGATGTTTTAATATTGATTTTCTTCTTCTTCTTCTCTTTTTTTTAAACAGTGTATTTTGTAGAGTTTGAATTTTACCAATAAAGATAAATTGGATGGATCACACTGGCCAATAACCAGTTATCAACCGATAGTTTTTAAAATGGATATTGAACAAAGATAAATCTAAAAGATTAGTTCTGAACTTTATTGCAAACATAATAAAAAAATACTGAATACTGAACCACTGATCTATAATATAGAACTGGATTGCTCATGACGTCATTAAAGTGAAGCCGCTGCGCCGCCATACTGGTAATCCCTAGTGTGCGAAAACGTTCCATTGAGTTAATAGGAATTTGTATGATTTTAATGAGAAAACATCATCTAACAAGTCAGTGTTTATAAATATGAAGTATCACTGTATGTAGGCATGTAAACGGTTATTTTTTAAATGTCTGGAATTTCCCCTACTTATTAAAAAGCTACGTTCATTACAATGAGCATCATAAACATGATAAACATCAGACGGACACGACCTCAACACACATAACAAACGACGAAGTGTTCGTTCTGAAATCTGAATTTATTCAGAGAAATAACTGACTATATACAGTATGGATTTAAGAAATAAATACAAAGCTTTATTTCCCAAGATAGTAATTTTTTCTAATTATTTCATTATAGAGAAATATTAACAACACAATTGTATAATTCATTGTAATATATTAAAATCCATTTCTGATACTAATATGTTCATGTTTAATAATTCCTGAATAATTTTGTTCATAAATAAATAAGCCATTTTTTTGTGTTTGATCAGTTACCTGTGTCGTCAGTGCGCAGCAGACACACCCACCTACACGATTTAAATATATCGCTTATCCTGTCCCAAAAAGACCGTATATACTGCAGATAACATCTGAAGTGAACATTACTTTATTACACATAACATAAAAACTAGTCCCATTTGACTGATTCGCTTCAAATCGAGTTATTTTAGGACAGCGGTTTCAATGTGACTCAATGGTGCTCTCTGCTGGTAGGGATTAGTAAGATGGCGGATCGAACACTTCCGGTGGCTTCACTGCCTGTTGGCAGTTTAGAGTGCGATGAGCGATCCAGTTATATATATAGATCAGTGTACTGAACCAAGAAAATGCTGTGTACATACTAGGGCTGAACGATATTGACAAAATGTCATATCTCGATTTTCATGCCAGATATCTCGATATCGATACGATATGACTACGTGTTCTTTTGCTAAGCACGACCTGCACAACACGTCACTCTGGTTTACATAGTCTTTTCTGAATCCAAAATACTTCCAAATTATGGAAGATGATTTATGTTTTGGCACCAAGTCATGCAAAAAGGCGCAAAATAAGGCCATTACAAATTTATTGGACAGGAAAACAAGTCGATCAACATTTTCGGTGTCCAGAGCAGAGCGTTTTTTTATTCACTATATGTCCAGCTGTTGAGAAGACACGCTCCGACCGCATTGATGTCCCAGGGACACTCAGGTACAGCTGCGCAAGGTGGGGGTATTACTGCCAATTTCCACCACAAAAGCCGGTCGCTCTCAGCTTGCAATGGTCCTTTTCATAACTCATAACTCGTCTACTGTGCCGCGAGACCTCCAGACCTTACATATTCTATTCCCAGTTCACCAGCCACTTACTTTTAAGTATTTCGGGAGAAGTGGATGAATTCACGTGTTGTAAACATAGAGGTTGTAAATCCAACAGATCCGATTCTCTGAACTGCGTCTGCGGCACACACGGCGTGTGTAAAAAAGGTGTTTAAACAACAATATACCTCCACTTGCATGTATTTGACAATCGGAATATCAGATATTTCATGCCATAACACATTTGTGAATATTCTGAATAAAAAAGGAAAAATGATATAAAAGCAGATCATCATTCATTCATCGCTGTTGCTGCTGCGGTGTGTCACGTGACAAGCAATGACGCGTCACCATGGAAACGCCGCCCCGCCCCCACAATATAGTTCCCACGTCCCTAGTGTGTGCGCGCTGGCTTTAGCGGTGCAGTCAACGGCACTCGTAAAACTGATGTTTGTTGTGACTGCCAGAGTTGTATGCAGGGCGAGTGCGGAGAGGGGAAATCTATATCGTCTATATCTTTGCTTTTTTTCGATATTAATATCTTGAAAGTTCATATCTAGATATAGATACGATAACGATATATCGTTCAGCCCTAGTACATACACACGAACATGTACTGTATTCAGATCAAATCAAATCAAAATGTATTTATAAAGCACAATAAAAACAACAGTAGTTGACCACTGTGCTGTACAAACCCTGCTAAAAAGTTTTGACCACAATGCACTAAAGAGGAGAAAGTCAAAAACAAACACTGATAGGTGACAGATCCTTGTACTCTAAGGAGATTCATAAGCCTGGGAATTTTTTATTCATTTATTTTTTACTTGGATTTAAATTCAGATTCTGAAAAGACTAATCAAAGGGAGACTGGAAGGCTATTTCAAAGCTTAGGCCCAGCAATTGAAAAGGCACGGTCACTCCTCAACTTCAGTCTCGAAGGTTTTTCTACTATACAAACTGTATTTTCAATCGCCCTATCCCAGCCGTACACCTAAACCTTACCCTCACAAGAAACTTTATGCATTTTTAGAATAAATAAAAAAACGTCATTCTGTTCGATTAAGAAGCTTTAAAAACAAATAAATAAATGCATAAAATATCACAGCTATATGTTTCTTGAGCACCAAATCTGCTATTACGCAAAATAAATAAAAACAAAAAAGGATAAATAAGCTGTCACTGGGGCAGTACCCTTTCAAAAGGTACAAATATGTAGCACCTGTACATATTTACTAATGTGCTATGTACTAATATGTAACCTTTAGGTGTAAATAAGGTGCACTTTTGAACTGCAGTTTATTTCATAAACATTTACATTAGTGATAAATGTGTGTATAGGGAATAAGGAAGGATTTATTAGATTTTTTAGTCCATTCCTAGTCTGCACGTTTGGTCCTGTGTTTTACATATTACCAGACCAATGTAGAGCTCTGTAAATGCCATGAGCACAATCCTTCCGTGCATCTCAGCACTGCTGAACAGCTGTTTATTTACCTTCAGGTTACTCATTACCCCAAATCCCATCACTTGTTTACCTTGTTACCTCTGATGATAAAGTACACGTAAAATCCTTTTAGTGTGACCCTGCTAGCAAAACAAGAAACTCCAGAGGCCTTGATTTGATGTATTATGTAGATCTTTCACATATGATAAAACTCATATGTATATGTTAAGGAAAAAGAGATTAGACCCCCTGACATATTTGAAAGTACGTTGTTGGTTCCAAAATCGGTTGACAGCCTTTGGGTGTCCTGCTCTTTAGATATCTAGATATTATGGTAGACCATCACTGCACTGATTTTAGCTTATTCCTTATTTCGCTTAAGTGGAGAAACATATATGTAAATTTAATACATGTAGTCACCCACAACTAAACCATAAGCTCTATTCTTCAGCAGTGGTAAATGATAAAACTTCAACATAACAGAAACTTTTTAAAATATTAAACATAACTGAACATTAAACAAACATATATAAATTATCACTTAATTTCATCATTTATTCACCTGATCTAGCCCTATGCAAAGCATAGTGAGAACTAAAAATCCACTGCTCAGTTTCAGTTAATGATGAAAAATGATTCCGGTAGTTTCAACAAAATTAAGTAGAAACTAAATGTTCAGATATTGTGTTGCTTTAGCTCATTTAAAGTACATTTAAGAAGCAGCAACATTTTTGCAGTGTACATTTTCTTTCAAAATTTGCAAGCTGACACTCACAGGTTATTCAGCATTTCACTCTGGTGTTTAAGGCTAAATAGCATTAGGGAAGTTAGCTAGCCTTCAGCATGCGAATCTTTTGAGAGACACATTATAGAGGAGGGGGTTGTTGATCTGGATTAAACCTGTCTCAAGCACAGCACAATAGTATGCATTTTCAATGATGTAGGTCACTGATCGGAGTGCTGGACGCCAGGCTAGCAGGCAGCGGCAGTAACTGTCTCCATCCAGAAACCTTAGCCTCGAAATGTGATGCCTATTATTGTACCAATGCTGCATTGTGCTTGGGGAGATCAGTAGTTTTCCTAGTCCCACAATTATTTGGGTTCCATCTCAGTATTTTGAGATAATTAAACTGTATTTTGCCGTATTTATCATAAACTAGTTTTGCATGTAATTTGTGTTGCTACAGCCACATTCAGTGTGAGGTTTGTTGACTTGTCTTGTAGGCTATATGTTGAAAGATGAATGTGTAAGAAGCTTAAGGTCTGTAGATCTTAGTTCTCTGAGAACCCCAGGATCCTTCGAAAAAGTGCATGGTAACTAGTGCATAGTTGTCCTTGTGTGGATCCAAAATCTCTAAAAAGGGTTTTATAATGTTGTTCAAGTTGAAAGAAAATGATTGCACACATTATGTGTGCATGATTGATTACATATCAAGATATATGAATGGTAATTATACAAGTCTTTCATACAGTTATGTCAAAATATTGGCAAACTATTAAAGACTTTCCATAAATACTTTGGTTTTCCAAAAACACAATGGACCATCACCAGCAGATGACATTGCACCCCAAATCATCACAGACTGTGGAAACTTAACACTGGACTTCAAGCTTCTCCACCCTTCCTCCAGACTCAAAGGTTTCCAAATGAAATACAAAACTTGCTCTAATCTGAAAAGATGACTTTTGACCACTGGGCAACAGTCCAGTTTTTCTTCTCCTTAGCCCAGGTAACGCTCTGATGTTGTCTGTGGTTCAGCAAATTCCTTGACACGACTGTGTGTGGTGTCTCTCGATGCCTTGACCCCTGCCTCAGTCCATTCCTTGTGAAGTTCACTCAAATTATTTTTTGCTTGACAATCCTCATAAAGCTGCTGTTTTCCTGGTTGGTTGTGCATCTTTTTCTTCCACACTTTTTCCTTACACTCAACTTTCTGTTAACATGCTTGGATACAGCACTCTGTGAACAGCCAGCCTCTTTGGCAATGAATATTTGTGGCTTACCCTCTTTGTGAAGGGTGTCAGTGATTGTCTTCTGGACAACTGTCAGATCAGCAGTCTTCCCATGATTGTGTAGCCTAGTGAACCAAACTGAGAGAACATTTTGAAGGCCCAGGAAACCTTTGCAGGTTTAAATCTCATCCTTTGCATCTCACTAAATTCAAATTTATTGAGATGCACCTGTATCTTCGTTGATAAGCGGTTATGTGAATAAGTTTAACTTCAATGAATCCTCTTATTATAACCAACAAAAGTGTAGATAAGAGATTCATTATACAGTGTAGCTTGCTCACTTTTTATACAATCCTTTATATAAACTATATCTAAATTATAGTTCCATGTGTGAGTCACTGACGAAATTGCATTGATTGACGTAGTGATAGCCATGGCAACATTTTGGCATCTTGTTGCTGTGAACAGTAAAACATGGATGCAACACTTTAACCTGCTTGGCATTCTCTATTTTTGACCAAAGTAATATTAGTGACAAAAACAATGCAATATGTCTGGCAGTTTTGCTGGTTTTAAAAAGTGCACTCTGTGGACCAATTTTATTTATTTATATATATTTTTTGGAAGTGTGCTTTTAGAAATGGGTTCCCGATGTAATCAATTCAAGGAGCTAATTCTGCAGTGTGTTGATTCTCATGCACCGCTATGATGACAGCACCACTAACAATGAACAGTGTCATGATGACAGCAACATGGCTCTGGAGGGTAAACTTCCAAATGCTGTTATTAATATATATATTATTCTGGAAACACAAATCTAGTTTAAATGAAATGTCTCTTATTATACAAGATGTGAACACAGTATGCTGATGTCGTTAAACGGGAAGTTAATTTGACATCTACTGTGAAAAGAAAGCGGCACACATTTTTTTAATACACCTTAAGGTTCACTAACTTCACTTTAAAACAAAATAAATAATGCATGTGCTCAACTTGTCTACAAGGGCTCTCCAAAAAGCGTGTATGTTTAGTGTGCTGTGTGTAGAGTTTTTTTTTTTTCACCTTCTGATCGCGTCTGTTGTAGGGAACTAGATTTTGTAACCATAGTGACGAGCAGCCGAGCACTTGCTGCAGGCCACACTGAGCCTTCATTGGCTTCTGCATGCGTGTTAACATGTTGTGCTGACTGCTGATGGGGGAAGGGTGGAGACTCACACACTGACCCGCTCTGTCACCAAGTTCACTAACCCATATATCAGTACACATCCTGCGAGTAAAAGAGTTTCTACGCCACTGATAACCCAGTGTTGGGCAATTTCTGACTTTGAAGTTGAGGTGCTTGTTTGAGAGTGAATATACAGTTTAAACCCACTGCCAAATGCTGCACATTTGGCAAATACAAAATACAGTAACTAAATATTTAGTAGTTAGATGACCTAGTTTCTACTCTGCACACTCATCTAAAAACAGTTTACTGGTTTGTTTTTGATGGGTATGGTTAAGTACATTACAAGATAATCTGCAGAAAAAAAAAAAAACATTTTATGGAGTGCTGTATGTATGTTTATAGAAACAGTATGGCCCAGCTGTTGTGCAATATTAGTAATATTGTCTTATTTGCATTGCAGGTCTCGTAATCAAGGTCATGCACAGGCCGATGATGAAGACAGCATGGATTCCACTGATGTCACACCAACTCCAGACATTGACATTGCATCAGAGATGGGTGAGATTTTTTCCCCCTGAGTTTACTGTGTCAGTTCTGTGTCTACGACACTATAGCAAATGTTTAAGTTTGCAAATCTCTAAAAATGCATTGTCAGTGCTGAATTCTCCCTGCTAAGCAAATGAAAATTCTGTTAACTGGCCTGAACCTTTCACATTCTTCCTGGAACATCTTTAGCGTTGAGCCCTGCAGGAGATAAAATGACTTGGCACTGAGAAAATAATATAAAGACAGTAAATAACAAACAACACAAACCCTGTTTTAAAGATGCGTTTTTGTCAATACAATCACAAGTGGACTGTTCTAAATACAGGAGTAAACAGGGTCTGAAAATTGATACATTTTCACATTCTATCAGTTTGCTTTTGTAAGGTAGACGCTCCTGTGGACAAAATCTCACTTCCTCTCTACCTACTGACCTATTTCTTGTAACATAATGGGATGTGTTGTGAAGTACACTAGCCAGATGAATTCATACTTTCCCATCTGAAATGGTAAATTTGGTTTGAAGGTGAAAACCCTATAAGATGCACAATGGTCTCTACCCGTCCTGATTCTGACACAAACCCACAGTGTTCAGCATAGTTAGCAGAAACTATATCTGAAGATCTGATCTCTGTATTACATCTTAATACCAAGTGTCAACAGGGAAACATTGTCTTTTTTTTTCCTGCATAACCATTATAGTCCAGTTTGCAAACAAATGGCTTGATCGAACAGACTCACAAATCGGTTGTTGAATTCATGAGTCATATTTGTATATGTCAGTAATAGCATTGTGGCTTAAATCAGTGGAATAACTTAAAGGTTGTTCATATGACAATAAACAAAAATGCATATTCAAAAATGTTTTCTGGCAAGTTTCTGGATAGTTTATTTCTCTTCTTATGACCAGTATATAGCGAGGTATGTCTTTTGTGTGCACTGTATTTCATAAACAGTCTTTTAAGTATTTCCATGTTCATGCGTTTTGGCATAAAGTGTATAGTGTACAACTTGATAGATGTTCTTTGGTGCATTGACTGATGTTCCCTTAATCTGTTTTTGAAAAAAATGATTTCAGACTGTTGCAGTTATGCTGTTTCCAGAGGAATCTTGTGTGAACAGAAATTTCCTTAATTCCCATTGAGTATTTATCACTATAAATATTTTGTAGGTAATTAATAAAAAAAGATCACACCAATCCCCCTCCTGCCCTTTTGCACTTTTCAGTTATATTATGTGTTAGTCTATGTGATGGCAGATGATTAATGCTCACAAAAAGCTTTTTACGTCTTGTTGCTTTTAGTAAGATAGCACTCACACTTTATCCTGGTACACAGCTTGCCTCTCACCTGAAGCTCATGCCGTTTTATCTGTGGTCTGACTCCATTACTGGCTGATAAGTTAGTTTTTCAAAAATGTGTTCTGCTAACCAGTCATAGTGGCTTATATTCTGATCTCAGACACATTTTGAAAAACCTCTGAAGACTACTGTAGTAGTTAACCCACCCTAGGCTAGGCTAAAGGCATTATGGGACATCCCTTTTCTGAGTGTTCATGTGTCTAATGTCTAAATATGCAGTAACTACTTGTTTAAAAACGTTTAACTTTTGACATAAACTCTGGTCCACCGATCGACATGTAAATTTAGTCAATAAAAATATATTTCAACAACCAATTTCTTATTATTTAAATAGATTTTGTTCCACATGATAAATACAGTACTTGTCAAAAGTTTTGGAAACATGATTTGTAAATGGTTTTTAATAAAGCTCCATTTATTTTTGACTTGAGTGACGTGACATACAGCCAAGTATGGTGAGCCATACTCAGAATTCCTGCTCTGCATTTAACCCATCTAAAGTGCACACTTTAAAAAGCGTGCACTTCGAAAAATATCCTTTTTTAAAAAGTGTGCACTTATTTGATTAAAAACAAAAAAACAACGTAACAACAGTGATCTTGTGGGAAATAGTATTACAATTTGAAATAACTATTTGATTACATTTTAAATTTTTGAATACATTTTAAAATGGGATGCAAAGCAAAAATTTCTGTTGTAATTTTTTTCAATGGATTAAGAATTTATACTAGTTTTTACTTCTTTTTTTTATTAAAGTTATGATGAGACCACAAATTATTGAAAGATGATTTAAGAAATAAAAGCATAAAAACACAATTCAGAGCCAAATAAAATGCTTTATTTAATAGGTTATTGGTTCAGATTTGATTGTGCCATTTGGAGAAAGCTCTTGTCAGTTTTAAGTGCAGTATGCATGAAGCAGTCTGTGATTGATCCATATTTGCATTGTCCAAGGCTGAGGCTACTATTTTTGTATTCTCCATCATTTTGACTGTCTCTGTTTTGTGCACTCCATTAATTTGTGACATTGGCACATTAGTGTTTCCTGCTCTTCCTAGTATAAGGGTGGTCTAAGCTGTGACCCTTCTCCAACTCAGACTTTATAACGATCATGGTACATGAAAGCTTTTTTTTTTCTCCATAAAATCTTCTTGAAAGCAGTCATTTCCTGCTAATCATTACACTTAAATTTTCCTCCTCTGGGCTGAAGGGTTTTCAAAGGGAGATGGGGTGAACATGGTTGAACAGAATTGTTACTTGATATATACAGTGGGGAAAATATGTATTTGATTCCCTGCTGATTCTGTTGCCCACTTATAAAGAAATAAAGGGTTTGTAATTTTTTTTTATGTTAGGCTTAGAGACGCAATACCACCCAAAAAAAAAAAAAAAAACACAGAAAAAAATATTAACATTGTATAAAGTTTAGAGATTAATTTGAATTTCATTGAGTGAAATAAGATTTTGATCCCCTACCAACCAGCAAGAACCCTGGCTCCCATAGATTGGTTATGTGCCCATGTGGAACACAGTGTAGTCCTGTCACTATAAGACGTTACTCCTAATTCTTTTCACTTATTTAGTTTTGCTATTTTTGGCCGAATAATTTCAGTTGCCAAACATTCGGTGCATCCCTGTGTGTCAAAGTTTCCAGATCTACTGTGGTGTGTCTTATGTTAACTTAACTGATGCTATATTTAGTCTCACATATCGATTTTAATATTCATTAGGAGCTTTTTGGATTTAACCCACTTTAGTTTCATAATTAGATATTCCCCCCTGGTTTCTTATGTCTACTGGCATGCATTTGTTAAGCAATGGAAAAACAATGAGCGCAATTTTAACAAGTGCTTTGTGGGCAAGTCTGCCATGAGAAGAGCCATTTTCATCTCTTTAAAAGGTTGATCTAAAGGTCACGGCGCCCATTGTAGTGGCTTTTTGTGATGCAGCATTTTTTGCATTGTTGTCCAGGAGAACAGAGTTTCAGTATCCAAAGGGAAAAGAAAAGAAAATGTTGAGGTGCAGTGTTGTAGGGGATGTTGTTGCGGATATACTCTGCCATTCAGAAATTTGGGGTTAGTAAAGTTTTTCTATTTTTGATAGAAATCAATACTTTTATTTAGGAAGTATGAATTGAATTGATTAAAAGTAACAATGGCTGTGAAGTTACAGTAATGTATATATCACATTGATGCATTTCATGCAATTATCAAACACAGTTGAGAACTGCTGTCTTATGTTTCCTCGTCTTCCTCATGGGTCATCGTACTGGCCTTCTGCCAGCTCTTCTTGTACTGCATTAGTGTAGCACCAGCAGATGACATCTTTACAGACATGAACGTCACAGTGCTGCACGACAACACGACAACACATTCTTCACTCCTGCGACGGTTTCCCCCGATCCAGTGGGTGTATAAAAATGTTTCCCAGAAGACCAGCTTGCATTTCTGGTTATGTAGGAACACTTATTGCTGTGTGTGTGTGTGTGTGTGTGTGTGTGTGTGTATGGTGTATTTGTACATTCTGTAATTTATCAAATCAAATTTGTGTCTAAAATTGTGTGTGGCTGGTCTCTGTCCGTCAGTACCAGTTTATTTCAAACATCTTAAGTAAGCCAAGGGAGTGGGTTTTAAACATAGAACATTTTTATTTAACAACAAAAATGTCTGTTTATTAATTCCTGAGTGTGACCTTGGTTAGAAAAAAGGTTTCAGAAGCCATATTTTTCAAATCAATTTTATGACCCCCCCCCCCCCCCCCTAGAATAATCTTATCATTATGATTATATAATTTTATATATAGTCATTAATATATATTTATAATTCAGACAACATTACAATTTTTTTTTACATTTGGTTTTTTATGAATGTTTAGCAAGTTACTGAGTAGTACAGCTCAGGATGGATAGATTATATTATTATTAGGGCTGTCAAAAATAGCGCGTTAACGACGTTAATTAGTTGTTTGTCGTTAATTACGTCAAATTTTTTACGCATTTCACGCATGCGCAGTGTGACAAATTATTTAGGTCAGGAAAGTCTCGTCGATCTCTGAATTCTCAAGATAGTAAAAAACAGCGGCGAGCGCTGCGACGAAAACACAGAAGAAGCTTAAGGTTTTACCCCAGTTACTCTCAAATACATTCATGCCAAGCTCGATAAACAGAGACGACTTTGGTAGTTGATACGCTGGAGTTTCTTCCTGTTATAGTTTCACACTGCGCATGTGCAGAACGCCTACATGCAATGCAGCGAAAATTACAGCTGTTTGGAAAAGCATTTGCATTTTTACTTGGTTTTACTGGCACTTGAAGCCTTCAGAACGTGAAAATATCGATCCTAAAGTATTGTGGCAGAGCAAATGAACACCTCCTAAAAACAAGAGTGCCCAGAGTGCTGCTTATGTGATGGTGGCGCATGTTTGTGTTTCTGAGTTCATTCTTTCGAGTTTCTCTATGCATAATTTCATAGATATGTGGCTATATTTAACCACTGGTTCACCTAAAACTCTTACACTATCTGTAGTTAAATGGCATGGTTTGATATAGTGCTCAGGTAAATTTGATTAAGTAAATGTTAAACTTGAAATTCAGAAAAAAAGAATCACATATTGATGAATCAATACATGCAAATTATGTATCTGTGTCCTGTTATTAATCTTTTGGTACGCATTTCAGAAAAAAAAAAATGGTTAGGATTCAGGTGTAATTGCAAATAGTGATTAATCATGATTAATCCACTGAAAATTCTGATTAATTTGATTAAAAATTTTAATCATTTGACAGCCCTAATTATTATTATTATTATTATTATTATTATTATTATTATTATTATTATTATTATTATGTGTGTTATTTATTTACATTTTTAAATTCCTTTAGTGTTGTTGTTTGTGTTTGAGAAAGATCTTTAAAGTTACAAAGCACAAAGGGCACTCCAATTGGATCTGTTCTTTATATCAGTAAATGCTGTTTCAATTTCCTTGATAACAGTCTTGAGTTTTCTTCTGGGAATGTACACGTCCCAATATTTCACATGTCGATAAATCCGTCCAACATATCAGCCTTTTTCCTACGCTCCATGATGCTTGGTTCAAATTATGGGAGTTTACTATATATCCATTAAACTGTAAGCTATTAGCAAAAGGTTAAGCATTTCCTAAAACTGGGGACAATGAGGTGACATTATTCTACTCACCTTTCAACCATCAAACATTAAAAGGAAATTTAAAGGTGTAAAAGTATTAACAAATGACTTTCAACATACCACATGAATAACCCCTTAAAACATGATTATTATATTACTGTAGTGATATACAGTATGACTTTATAATGTGTAACATATGTTACCATAATCAAAACTCCTTAATATTAACAATCAGTGATAATATTTCAGTGATATTGTGCTTTAGACATTTCAGCAAACACTGATAATAGGAATTAGAAGAGAAAAGGGGAGAAAATAACATTTGAAAACAAGTCTGGAGAGAGATTCCTATGTGCCTTCACATGCTATTATATTGGAATTACCTTGAATATGAGTTTCCTAGTCAATAATTGGACATGAACAGTCTTTTTAAGTTGTATTTTCAAAGGTGATTTTAAACATGGTGGAGGAGACAAATAGCTGTAATACTGTTAAGTTTAATTAGTTATTTCCAGAACATCTACAGTACATTGCTTTCTCCTGCCATCAGTCATATTTATTTGTGTATGTAAATAACAATTTGATGCATATTGTCTGTATTGAACTCAAAGATAGTATTATTTGACTGATATTTAGGAATCATCAGCCAGCTGACTATCTAGATAGCGCAATGAATGTTTCTAAAAACAAACAAAATGTATTTTTGGCATTAATAAGTAGTAGTGTGTATCAACAATACACACATAATAGTGTGTTGTTGGCTTATCCAAGAGACACTGTTTCACAGATCTTATATGCTGATACACTTGTTGTTGATGTTGAAAGATAACTTTGTAAACTTTTTTTTTTTCATAACATAATGTGTATTTGACAGCTGATGCATGAGTTTGCAGCTCAGAAAACCATATATCGGAAGATTAAACTGATAATATTTCAAATGCATGCAGATAATAAACGTTTCATGATGATGAAGAACTGAAACATGTCAGTGAAACAGGAATGATAGGCATAAACAAACCGTTGTTTTGTTTATTGTTGTCATAGTAACCTAGGCATGAGCTGTCAAGGCATAGCCTTTTCTGGAAAAGGGGTGGAGACCAGCAGCTTATTTGCATTTAAAGAAACACAAAGAAATTTTTGTTTCCAGTAAAAAGGGGCATTTGCAGCGAGGTATTATAAATGATCTGTGGGCTATACTGCAATAGAAGTGATGATCAAAAATGATAATACTAATCAGAAAACTGCCATTGAACTGCAACTGATAGAATGCACTTCAACACAATACTAATGATCTCTTCATGAGAGCTGATCATGGACATTTTAATAATTCACAAAAATTATAATAAAATTGTGACTGTCCTGTCTGAATTCATAGATGTGGTGGAGCCAGAAATGGATGATGATTTCCTCGAGCCTCTGGATCTCAGCCCCAGAGACGAGAGGCCTCTGTCCCTGCTCTTCCAGCGCTCCGTGTCAGAAGACTCTGCTGGCTACTCTGC
The DNA here is from genome assembly GCF_023724105.1 of Carassius gibelio. NCBI lineage: Eukaryota > Metazoa > Chordata > Actinopteri > Cypriniformes > Cyprinidae > Carassius > Carassius gibelio. The sequence goes on from NC_068394.1 coordinate 19,806,436, forward strand.
CTCCACCACCAGAAAAGCCAAAACTAGGTTGGTGTCAAACACACACACACAAGCCCCTTTCACAGAGATTTCGGATAATACACGGGTAACGTGTCCCGGCAATTGTTCCCGGATTGTTCGATTATGGTTCATTCACACTGCTAGTGAATTTCCCGAAATCTGTCCATACATTCACACACAATCCGTAAAGGTCCAGTAATGGCATGTGAGATCAGGATGTGACGTGTAATGTATGATTCAAAAACGCCACGCACGTTAACTTTCACGTAAACTGGCGAACAGTTTGCACATATTTTTTTCTGCACGAACATTGATCTGCCTTTGAAAAACCCAGCAAAAGAGTTGCACGCGGAATCAATTCCGGGACATGTTTGTGTTCAGACAGAAGGCAATCGTGCAATTTTCCAGAACCAATGTGCAGTGTTGAATGGGCTACACACACACACACACACACACACACACACTCTCTTTGCTGATTCAAAGCTGCCAGTATGTGGACATTTAAAGGTTGAGCGGCAAGTTAATGTCACCCTTAAGAGAGTGAGAGAGTTCAGACAAACACAGTGTGCTGATGAGCAATATTTGGACAGAAGAAATTGTACAAGGTAGGGTCAATAGGGTTTTAGAAAACAAAGATGAAGTGTATGTCAGGTCAACAAAAGCCTCTAGTTGCCTGTTTGTTTGTTTTAGTGGCGTGCCGTGGTGAAAAAAGTCCTCATTCTTTTCATGTTCTAGTTACACTTAATGTTAGCACATATTTTTCAGTTTAAATATCACTTATGCAATCAGAAATGTAATAACTAATACAGTTTGTTGTTGCTGTTTTATACATTCATAATTTATTTAAATCAAAGTATATGTCTGATCAAGGTATAGATACATTACAGTAACTGTAATAATGTAGTAAAAAAATTATATCGCATGTATATTTTGGTTTTATCTTGGTTTTATTTTTTTTATTAGTCAACTTATTTTAGGATCATCATTCATCAAAGATTGGTAAACACTGCAGGCATCATGAGGGTCATGGAGAAAGTGATTTGTGTATGCAAATGTGTTCCCTGCACCTTTGGTATATATACTACCGGTCAAAAGTTGTTATTTTTAACCAGAATTTGAGCACCAAATAAACATATTACAATGATTTCTGAAGGATCATGTGACACTGAAGAATGAAAAGATTGAATGGCATCTTTGCAATTACAGGAATAAATTAGATTTCACATGATCCAAAAAAAGAAAAAAACACTTAAAGTTGTTATATTGTTTCTAGGGCTGCCCCCTAATAGTTGACTAACCATTAGCCGACGAGAAGAGGGTTAGTCGATATAAATTGTATTAGTCCCAAAAAACATGAAAATTTATGCTCTTTAGAGACTTTAATGCATCTTAATTATTCCAAACTTTTGACTTGTAGTGTACTGTATATATGTTTGTGTTTTATTTTGTGAATTATATGTGACAAGAGAGAGAAATATGTGATTCTTTATCTAATTGATAAAGGATTTGGTTGTTGAGGCTGTTCATTTTATAGAATGCTACCTGATGAAGGTCATGCAACCGAAACTTTGTTATTAAACCTTTTTGATATCTATGCACTAGGGCTGGGCGATATATCTAACGATATGATCATGCACATCTAGTCAGTAAATCTGGCTCTTTGATTACAGCTTAATCGCCATCACCTACTTTTAAATGGAGCAGCATTTAATAGACAGACCCGTTGACAAGCTATGCAATATTGCGTTCATTATCCCAGATGAATCGCCTTCGATAATGAATACGATATTGCATAGCTTGTCAGCGATCTACGGCTCTGTCTTTTAAATGCAACTCCAATTATAAGCAGGTGATATCGATTTAGCGGTAATCATGGAAGCAGCTTAACTGATTAGATGCGCATGATCATATCGTATATATCGCCCAGCCCTAGTATGCACTAATTGACAGTGAGCAGTAATTGTTTTAATTTTCCTTGAGTTTGAGAGAAACTCACCTTGAGTGGTCTCTGTTTCCTGTGCACCTATCAATTGTTAATTGACTTCATTTTGTAGAATTGAATATTCTTTGTTAATCAGTCTGGATAGAACTTGATTGGTCGATTGGTGTGAATCATGGACATAATCGGTCGCACACTTCCTCACTGGATGATTTATTTTTCAGTTGTGTCAAACATAATAACCTACAATTCAGTTTAAAACATACGCATATCATTCTTGAAAATCCCAAAAAGCAGAATCCTGCGCGCGCACACACACACAAACACACACATACACATGGCAACAGCTACCGCTGGGAGGGGGTGAGGGAACTCTCTATTTGGATTCCCAATTAGCACAGATTGTGCACTCGCTAATGTGCTGCACCATTTGCAAAATGTGCAAGAGGAGACACCCCTTCAACCAGTACTGCATGTGCATCACATCTCCCACTGACAGCAGCAGTCAAGGGCCGCACAACGAACAGATAAAGGGTGTTTGAGAAAATAAATGAACTCTAATGAGAATGCACTGACAGTTTTGACATTTCAGTAAGATTTCCCATAATCACAATATTTACGAGCAAAATATTGTCGGCAAATACAAGTAAATAGAAAAACCCAAGCTGAAAAACCCAATAACAAAAAACAAATACACACACACAAACACACACAAATCATGACTGTTCTGACTGGTGATGCAGTTTCAGTGCAGTTTGGATGCTAATTGTTTCTCAGGGTGACATCTGTACAAGAACATGCATGGCTCCACTGTGAGAACTTTTGCAGTCAGACAGTAATTAAAGGTGGGGTAAGTGATTTCTGGTAGCCGATGTTGATATTTCAAATCACCAAAACAAACATGACGCACCCCAAAAGGGTCTCGCCCCTGTTTTGATAGCTCCGCCCCACAGATTCGTATGGAACCCAGGCAACGATTTTGACAAAATCTGGTGTATTAAACTTTTCAGGCACACTTTGGGAGCTGACGCTTGAAACCGACAGTAGAGGAGTTTTGGATGCTCTCTGACGTCGCTCGGCTAATGTCCTTCCTGTGCACCGAACGTTCTCTCCTCTGCATCATGAGTAGACACGTCCCTTCATTTTGATAGGCTACTAGTTTATTTTGGTACTTGGCCTGAGCGTTTTTGAAAAAATACATACCCCACCTTTAATTTACTAGAGAATGAGGCAGTTGTGTAATTTTTCATTGCATAGTTTTGTTAGCAATACAACAAAAGTGAAATTCTGTACTTACTGGGCCAAAATCCAAAAATAGCTTAAAATACTGTTAAATAAATGGACACATTTTATGTAATATTGCTGGGCAACGATTTAATTTTTTAATCTTGATTAATTGCATTATTGTCTGCGATTAATCACATTATGCACTAAACTAATAATGCATTTTAAAGTACTGTATTGTGCACTTTTTTCATTTAAATGTAGGCCTACTGCTATATGAACAAAAGTGTAGTAACATTTGGTTTGTAAACACTTCAAACAAATAAGATGCTTTTTACAGCAGTTTTCCTTTTGCACAATAGCAGTTAAAATATTTATTGTAGCCTAAATCTCAATTTATAACATTAATGTAATTAAATTAAATATAAAACAAGTCAACATGTCACTGCCAGGACATGAACATTTTTATAGAAAATATTTTATAGTTTGTTACAGAAAAACAAGTTATATTCAGAGTCCAGAGCCTTGATCATAACATTATAACAGGCACCTTCTGTAAAGCAATATATTGTGAGATGGACGTGTGTTACTTTCATAATAAAAAAAACCCTGTGTTTATACACGATAAAATAATTGTTGGCATTGTTGGCAACTTGCCCAGCCCTACTTTAAATAAACAATTTTACATAGGGTTTCTAAAAGGGAGGTGCGCGAGTTGGTGAAAAGGTAATACATATATAAATGTGTGTGTGTGTGTGTGTGTATGTATACTAAAAATAAATAAATAGGGCTGCACTATTAAAATATTTAAATCACTGTATGGCTTGAAACCATTATCAGATGACAAAATGCTTTGATTTAGTCTGATATGCTGTGTTTTAGAATGAAGCACAGTACTTGCATGCAGCTCATGATGCGGTTTCAGTATCTCAATGGCTCCATTCACATGAATTGAACCAAGACTCTGAGATATATTTAATATATCATATTTACAAATTGAATCGCAGCCTTTGCCATCACATTATCACGTTAAGCCAAATCGCAATATATATTGTATCATGTTGTTTCATGGAGCCCTATCTTTCAGACAGGGTTTGAACAAAGATGGCAGTTGTAGGTTGATTAGGAGCTCTTGTCACTTGACTGATTTGTAGTGTGATTTTATCGTCGGAGCCATCCAAGGATGTTATATCCTCTTCTGTAATCCTCTTAGAGTTTGGTCTCCCAGTCTGTCACTGGGTATGGACTGAAACCCATTACTAGTCAGATTGTTGCATAAATAGTACATTGAGGATTGGATGCAGAACTGCTTAATGACTTGGAACATAACACTACCAAAGTTCTTGAATGCAGCAGCTTCTGGCAAATGAAAGGTCAAATTCAGTTTTCCTTGCCATACAAAATGTGTCAATGGAGTTGCACATTGCATTCTTATCATTGCACTTTAAGTATGAAAAATGGAGCTTGCACTTGCTCCAATGGATGCTGGCCAGGCATTCACATCTACATTTGTATACTTAAGAATGTTTACTTGGGTTATGTTTCTGATCGAGTAGAAAGTCTGAAAAGTATTTATCTTCTCTTGTCCCTCTTAGAGAAAAGCTATGTGCCTTCTGCTACTGTGGAGAAAAGAGTCTCTTGGGTCAGGGTGAGTTGAAACTGTTTGGACCCACGCCTGGTTATGTCCCCCTGCACATCCAGAACCGCCGAGGCAGCTCTGAGAAGGACGACGATTACCATGACGACGACAATGATTTTGATGACAATGACAACAACCGCAGCCCAGGGCATCATGGGAGTGGCCTGAAAAAGTGAGTTGTTACTGCAGTTGTCTGGTGAATGTTCTCCAAAGATGGCTTAAATAGAGAAAAAAAAGAAGAAAAAAAAAGGATTGCAATAAAGATGCAAATTTATGCACATTCATTGATGTCGTGTCACTACTATTTTTTTTTTTTTTTTTTTTTTTTTTCCAAGCATCCAACGCCATGAGTGATCAATTTATATGTCAGGTTAGGATTCAATTCAACTGTTAAAAATTACTTGCATTTACCAAGGGTGCTTCGATCAGGATTTGATCAGCAACCAATCGTCTATCACAGGATCACCAATACCAATCTTTTTGAAGCCTTATTTTTATTGTGTAGAATTATTTATAGTGATGCTCCATTCAGATATTTTACAGACATTCATTCAGGGCCTGAATTTCATTTTTTTAATATGGGGGGAATTCCCCTCTTAAGTGACTCCTGTCAGGACCATCGCAATGGCTGTGTGAAATGTGTGACCGAACAGGGCTTTGCACCGCTAGAAAGCCTCACTCTTGGCCTGCATTGTATGTGGTTTGTCTATTTATTTATTTTTTTCACAAAGCATTGATTAAAAAAAAAGAAAGAAAACAAAACAAAAAATTCCTGCTTTCTCTCAATTTTGCATTTTGTATTCTTATTTAATCAGCTTTCAGATGATGCATAAGTCTCAATTTCGAAACATTGACCCTTATGACTGTGACTCAAAAAATTAAGTTGCTCCAGCTAATGGATTTGTTGGCCTGGAACCAATTTATATAAAATTTGTATCAGTTCAAATCCATAGCTATCATAGCACATGCTAAATGCAACTAACTCATTGCTAACAGAGTCAGTGTAATGTTTACCTTCATGCAGTCTCCTCTTCAGCACAATGGTAACTATAAAAACTTCAACATAACATAACTATTTTAAAAGTTAAACATACAGGTGCATCTCAATAAATTAGAATGTCATGGAAAAGTTCACTTATTTCAGTAAGTCAACTGAAATTGTGAAACTAGTGTATTAAATCAATTAAATGCACACAGGCTGAAGTGGTTTAAGTCTTTGGTTCTTTTAATTGTGATAATTTGGCTCACATTTAACAAAAACCCACCAGTTCACTCAACAAATTAGAATATTTTGACATGCCAATCAGCTAATCATCACAAAACACCTGCAAAAGGTTTCCTAAGTGTTCAAAATGGTCTTTCAGTTTGGTTCACTAGGCTACACAATCATGGGGAAGACTGCTGATCTGACAGTTGTCCAGAAGACAATCATTGACACCCTTCCCGCAAACATTCATTGCCAAAGAGGCTTCACAGAGTGCTGTATCCACGAATGTTAACAGAAAGTTGAGTGGAAGGAAAAAGTGTGGAAGAAAAAGATGCACAAGCAAGCGAGAGAACCGCAGCATTATGAGGATTATCAAGCAAAATCAATTCAAGAATTTGAATGAACCTTACAAGGAGTGCACTGAGGCTGGGATCAAGGCAATGTGTCAAGGAATTTGGTGACAGTTGTTGTTTTCCTCTTGTTAAGCCACTCCTGAACCACAGACAATGTCAGAGGCGTCTTACCTGGGCTAAGGAGAAGAAGAACTGGACTGTTGCCCAGTGGTCCAAAGTCCTCTTTTCAGATTAGAGCAAGTTTTGTATTTCATTTGGAAACCAAGGTCCTAGAGTCTGGAGGAAGGGTGGAAAAGCTCATAGCCCAAGTTGCTTGAAGTCCAGTGTTAAGTTTCCACAGTCTGTGATGATTTGGGGTGCAATGTCATCTGCTGGTGTTGGTGTCAGGGTTTGGCGAGGAGGAACTCAGGTGCAGACAGGAAGTAACTAAACACAGGATTTATTTAACAAAAAGGGAAAACAAAAACCCACGAGGGGGAAAACAACGGCTAGGCCAGAAACTAAACAACTTAACAGGACAGGATTGACATGATAAACAAACTCTTAAACACTACTACAAACAAACACTCAAGGTTATATAAGGACTTCAGGGATACAGACACATCTAGAGACACTCACAATCTGGTAAATAATCACAAAGGAGGAACAATGAACCGACGAAAGACAGCGCACACTAGGAGATCTAAATAGGGGAACTAATCAAGACACGACAGGTGGCACAGATAGGACAATCCCGACAAGACTAGGATAACAAGGGGGGCGGGGCAAGGGAACGAGACAACACAAGCACATGGCCCAAAGACAAGGCCATGTGCTTGTACACAAAACACGGGTCTGTCATGATCCTGCCTCAAGACTAGGGAAAATCAAGGACACGAGGGTAGAATCATGACAGAACCCCTCCCTTAAGGAGCGGCTTCCAGACGCTCCTCAAGGGAACATCAAACACGGGACATGACTGACATGACAGACTGGGACACAGACACAAACCAACAAGACATGACAAACAACAACAAAGGCAAACATGAGTACACAATGGCAGGGTTAGGGTGACAAATAAAAAAAAAACAAACAGGGAAGGGGAGGAGGCGGGACCACAAAGTTCATGGGGGACAGACCAGGGTGGGTGGGTGGGTTAGGAATCTTAGGAGGACAGGACGAAGGCTGACGACGGGGGGTACGGGCCGGTCTGGGTGGTCTAGGGTGGGGAGTGGTCTCAGGACAACTGACCGAGGACTTGGCAGGAGAGGTCACAGGACACGGGGCAACATCTACAGGACGAGGGGCTACATTGACTGGACGAGGGGCTACATCGACTGGACGAGGGGCGACAACAGCGGGACACGGGGCAACAACAGCGGGACACGGGGCAACAACAGCGGGACACGGGGCAACAACAGCGGGACACGGGGCAACAACAGCGGGACACGGGGCAACAACAGCGGGACACGGGGCGACAACAGCGGGACTCGGGGGGACAACAGGACACGGGACATCTACGGGACACGGGGCAACATTAACGGGACATGGGGCTACATCAACGGGACATGGGGCTACATCAACGGGACACATGACAACATCAGCTGGACACGGGTCAACGCTAACGGGACACGGGGCAACACTCACGGGACACGGGGCAACATCAGGGGAGACAGAAACTGGGTCAGGAACTGCACTAACTACGGCGAGCTCAGGATTTCTGGGGACAGGGTCTGGGGACAGGACAGGACTGGTAGGGACTTGCAGGATCTGGACGAGACGAGAGAAATAATCAGACAAGGCTTTGGCGGCAATAATAACCGGCATCTCCTTACGAGATGAGACAGACTGTATTAAAGTTTCTGCTGCAGAGTCGGCCGCGGCTCTCTCCTCCGCCCTCATGACTGCAGACTTGAAAACTGTTCTCTTATTCACCGGCTCGGGCACGCCAGCGTTCTCCGCTGCTGGCTCGGGCACGCCAGCGCTCATCGCTGCTGGCTCGGGCACGCCAGCGCTCATCGCTGCTGGCTCGGGCACGCCAGCGCTCACCGCTGCTGGCTCGGGCACGCTCACCCCTGCTGGCTCGGGCACGCTCACCGCTGCTGGCTCGCCGCTGCTGGCTCGGGCACGCTCACCGCTGCAGGAGGAGACAGAGTCGCAGGACCGGGAGACCCCTTCTTCCTCCTCTTCCTCCTAGGCCGCGGTGCAGAGGTCACAGCTGGGACAGAGACGGGTTGGGGAAGTTCGGCCTCAGGCAGGGCGGACTCTGACGCCGACGATTCAGAGGCTGACTCCCATGAAAACCGTCTCCCTCGCTTGTTGGGGAGACTGAAGGTAGTGGGAGGTGCCTCAGGATTCTGGGAGGGACTTGCCTGATCCCCCAGGGTTGCCACGGCCAGGACACGACCCTCTGGGATATAAGGACTTCAGGGATACAGACACATCTAGAGACACTCACAATCTGGTAAATAATCACAAAGGAGGAACAATGAACCGACGAAAGACAGCGCACACTAGGAGATCTAAATAGGGGAACTAATCAAGACACGACAGGTGGCACAGATAGGACAATCACGACAAGACTAGGATAACAAGGGGGGCGGGGCAAGGGAACGAGACAACACAAGCACATGGCCCAAAGACAAGGCCATGTGCTTGTACACAAAACACGGGTCTGTCATGATCCTGCCTCAAGACTAGGGAAAATCAAGGACACGAGGGTAGAATCATGACAGTTGGTCTATTGCGTTTTTGGAAAACCAAAATCACTGCACCCGTTTACCAAGAAATATTGGAGCACTTCATGCTTCCTTCCTTCCTTCCTTCTTTTTGAAGATGCTGATTAAATTTTCCAGCAGGATTTGACACCTGCCCACACTACCAAAAGCACCAAAAGTTGGTTAAATGACCATGGTGTTAGTGTGCTTGACTGGCCAGTAGAGGTGTAACGGTACGCAAAAATCACGGTTCGGCATGTACCTCGGTTTTAAGGTCACGGTTCGGTTAATTTTTGGTAAAGTAAGGGAAAGAAATGCAAACATTAAACTGCAGGTTGTTTATTATTATAAACTTTTTTTTTACAATTTGTTTTAAAATATAATAAAATATATATAAAATAAAAAAGAAACCGAAGTGTTCCCAAACAGGAGACCTTAATGATATGGGTGGCTCTTCAAGCTCCGGCTTGTCCATAGTGTCTATGGGCTTGTCTGCATTGGCCAAGACGCTAGCTAGGGAGAGGCTGGGCTAAAGCATGCCGCGTATGTTGTTCACAGCACACGGTGTGTGATTTTATTTTATTTTATTTTATTTTTATTCTTCAGCGGAAATCCCGCCCTGCAGTCGATTTCATTGGTTTAGGTTACAGTGTCGACGGGTAGGTTTAGAGATCAATGTTGGTGTAGGGCAGTCTGTACATGTTCATGTTCATGTACATGTACATGTGGAAACACAAAAATGTACCTATGTTCCGCACACAAAATATTGCATTCGGTCATTTGGTGCACACGTGCACCGTACCGAAAGCCCTGTACCGAAATGGTCCGGTACGAATACATGTACCGTTACACCCTTACTGGCCAGTAAACTCACCAGACCTGAACCGCATAGAGAATCTATGGGGTATTGTCAAGAGGAAGATGATAAACAAGAGACCATAAATGCAGATGAGCTTAAGGCCACTTTCAAAGAAACCTGGGCTTCCGTACCACCTCAGCAGTGCCACAAATATCATCTCCAAACCACGCCAAATTGAAACAGTAAAAAAAGCAAAAGGAGCCCCTACCAAGTATTGAGTACATGTATAGTAAATTAACATACTTTCCAGATGGCCAACAATTCACTAAAAATGTTTATATATATATATATTGGTCTTATGAAGTATTCTAATTGGTTGAGAATTGGTGGGTTTTTGTTAAAAGTGAGCCAAAATCAACACACTTAAAAGAACCAAGGACTTAAACTACTTCAGTCTGTGTGCATTGAAATTCTGCATACACAAGTTTCACAATTTGAGTTGAATTACTGAAATAAATGAACTTTTCCACAACATTCTAATTTATTTATATGCAATAGGTCTTTCCCTTCACAATAAAAACTAACATACATAAAATAACAATTAATTTCTCCATTTACTCTCCTTATCTAGTACTATGCAAAGCATGCTGGGAACTAGAAATCCACTATCCAATTTCCAAAGTTAAAAAGACAATTTTATTAAGTTAATACAACTTAATTTATGTATTTTGAAAGGTAAATAGAAACAGTGACTCGCTGTTTGTGAAATTATGAAATTACGCGGTTTGTGAAATTACGTCTCACAGAAAGTTTTCAAATTACCATGTAATTTATTTAATAAAGAAATATGAATTATACCTCACCTTCAGCATTATAATTATTTTACCTGCAGTGCTGCTGCATGTCTGACAAACCTCTCACGGCATCCTGGTGTCTTCAGCTTGAGATCAGTTTATGAGATCGGTCTTTATAGAGATCACCAATCAAACTTCCCAAAGTGATTATTGGCCCCTAGCGATTGGTAGCCGATTATTCGGATCGCCCCTAGCATTTAGTACCATTGTGTTGATGAAATTGTTAAAAAGAAAAAAAAAATAATTACAGTTTGTTTTGGCTTATTGCATTGTTTGTATTTAAGTGGCATGCGGAATGATAAAGTACAGGATGTGGTATTCATTGTGGAAGTGGCTTGGTACAGTTCTGAAGTGTCTGTTTGACATAGCTTTAAGCTGTGATGGTTAATGAGGTTGTGCAAAGGTGAGAGTTGAGGAGGGTTTGCAGGTTTTGTTTTTATGTGGGGTCTAAAAGCCCCTTGTTTAAAAAGAAGTGACCCCGCAGGGCTGAAATAATCCTGAGTGCAATGCTAGTGTTGCTTCAAAATGAAAGTTCAGAATGTTTATTTTTTATGCACAATAATTAAAAAAACAAACTTGAGGAAAAACATCAAACACACACACACCCTGATGGAGAGGAATGGAGTGCTTTGACCCAAATACACTGGGAGTTGCTAATGAATCTGAACCCACAATTCAATTTGGGTCAGTTAATTTGGTGCCAGAATTGCCTGATGATTAGTTAATAGATGGAGGGTTAAAGGAGAGATCTATAAGGGAGAAGTCCACCGACAGTCTTTTACAGTGCTCCTCGTGACCTGTTGTTGTCAAAAGTTCCTGTCTGCAGCCACCCTCAGGCTCATTGGATGAGTGCCTAATTTGCTCAGCTCTTCTCAACCAATAAGATAGCTCCCCAAGGAATAGTGACGTAATGCTCTCTGTGCAGTCTTTGGCAGCCTGCCAACAGGCAGTGGATTGTTGTGTTGGAGACATCTGATTGGTCGATCTGAGCTGGAACTGTGCCAGTTATTGACAGGCGAGTGAAAACAATAACAGCTTAAAAGAATGAAAGAGGACCACTGCATATAATTTAAGGTGGAGACTGTTAAGGAGGAGCACACATTTAAAGCATTGCTGATAGTTTGCTTTGTACCATGAGGAATTGCAGACATAAAAAAAATGACTGACACAGACTCAAAAGTTTCAAAATTTGTAAGGCTAACACCAATGATTTGTTTATTTACAATTGAGCTTGTCGCAGTGCATTCTAAGACTGTCTGATCCACAGACGATACATGTGTTACTGCCTCATTCGTTGAAGAATATGTCCAGATAGCACTGTGAAATTATTTTCATAAGTGTATCTGTTCTTAAACCTAGTGAGCTGCCTTGATGTGTTGTGTCTCCAAAGACAGACACCAACCAATAAGGATGGTCACCAGATTATAGTAATCAATTCTCAGACATGTCAGTTATCAGACTGGATGATGGTGTGAGATCAGATCTCTGTGTGGAGCACTGGTTGTTGTCAGACTTCTTGTGCAAACATATGTATAAACCTAGTAGTACTCTTCAAAATTTACCTGGAGTGATTTCTCAACTTTTCCTCTCATCAAAAAATCAGAGCCCCGCACACGTGACACATTCACATTTAAAGCGCTAGGGTTCATTATTTAAAATGTAGATGAGTGGGAAGCACACATTTTGCACACTTCTGCGATGCATTACAGCTCTGACAAGGTTTTGGTTTGTCATCCATGCCATAGGTGCAGATTTATGTTTCTACCAAACATATACACATAAAGTGCACTTTTAATGTCTAAAGAGAGTTTTGTCGACATAAAACTGGTTGCACCAGAGCCGCTCTTTCTCTCACTCATATGGTGAGGGAAATCCACCTGTGATCTGAGCGTAAAGGTTAGGCCCCCGACTCAATATGCGTTCTGCAATGATAACGTGATCGATGACTACATTCCATGCTGACAGCTGTTTCCAGGCAAATCTCTGATTTGTTGTTGGTCTACCATTATGCTTGTATTTCTTCTTTGCTGTTAATTACAAAGTAATGGAGCCAAAGTGGGAAACAGCCACAGTGTAGGTTTGAATTTAGATCTTTTGTATTTTTGTATTTTAAAAAAAATATATACTTAGTGCCAAAGTCTCAATAACGTCTTGTTGCCGGAAATATCAATATATTTGATAAAATTACTTTGATTTTTGACAGTGAATGCATAGCCTACAATCGCTCACTTCAGTTGCAAATATTAAACATGTTAAAAAAAAAATCTTTGTGAAAACAACTAGTTTTTGAATTCTAAGATTATAATCTTTTGGCACCACGCACTATGCAATTTTTCTGCCGACATCTAAAAGTGACTGAGCCCAAAGGGACCAGACCTGGTCCAACTGGGCACGAGCCATCATCAAGACCAAATTAAATTCAAAATCGGCATGGCAGTCATGTAGTGTGTTCTTGGCTTAAATGAAACTAAAAAAAGCTCCAACCATTGTCAACAGGGCTACTTTTACATTTATGTATTTAGCAGACACTTTTATTAAAAGTGACTTACAATACAAAAGAGGAACAAAAGAAGTTTGTCACAGTGCCAGCAATAAATTTGAAATATACAATGTCAGGTTTATTAGACAGCTAGGCTACAAAGCAAGCTTGCTTGCTTGTGTGTGTGCGTATGTGCGCACGTGTGAGTGCAAGTGCCTTAGTTTAAGGGTGTGGGGTGGTTTGTGGTTGCAAAGTTGTGATGGTGACAGCAGTTTGGATGGAGGAGAGGAGCAAAGAGGGTGAAGGTTTTTGAGAGTGACTTTGTGTCTCATTTTGAAGGAACAACATAGTGTCACTTGTTCAGAGACCTTAGCTGGCAGAATGGAGCATACACTTGTAGGAGTCAAATGTGATAGGGAGGTGCATTTCTAGTGGCAGCCCTGAAAGCGAATGTCAAAATCTAGAATTTGAAAACTGATTAAACATAACTCTTTTGAGAGTTTTGGACAGAAAAGGAAGAGAGACTGGTCTGTTGGACTTAGTTTTTTTTTTTTTTTTTTGAGCAGTGGGGTTACCAGAGCATGTTTAAATATGGTGGGAAATTTTCCAGTAGTGAGGGATACATTGATGATCGGTCAGTCAGTACGGATAGCAGTGTTGGTAAGATCTGCTGTAGTGGGTAGGAGTGAATCAGGTCAAGTCACCTTTATTTATATAGCGCTTTAAACAAAATACATTGCGTCAAAGCAACTGAACAACATTCATAAGGAAAACATTTGTGTGTCAATAATGCAAAATGACAGTTAAAGGCAGTTCATCATTGAATTCAGTGATGTCATCTCTGTTCAGTTTAAATAGAATAAAATAATTTAATCAGTGTTTCTTTCTGGCCATCCTGTATCAATTTCTAAATGCATTCTTGGACTGGCCTATCAGTTAAGGATGCATATGATGCTGCCTTGAAACTTCCAATTAAATTAATTCAGATCCTCAATAGGAAAATGACTCTTGTAAGCGTATTCCTTTCTTATGAAATGTTGAGAAAATACAAAATCCAAAACTCACAAATCCTAAATCAACAATATGAACCAAAGACATTAATGGAATTGTTTCAGAATCGAAACAATCTCTACAATAATCCTCATGTACCTAATGTCACTCCTCCTTTGTTGCTAGTTTTTTTTAAAGAGGAAGTTGCACACCAAACGGTATATTTATATATATATGCAGATGTTCCGGACAGAAGAGGGATCGCATACAGTAGTCTTTCATCCTGGCCGTTCTGCAACCCACTTCTGGCTGGCCCTCTTCAAACCGGCTTCCTTTTTAAATGTTAATTCCTTTTTTTCCGCTTCTCTGAGTCTCTGTAGCTCACTCTCTCAGCGCCACATCCAAGAAGCGAGTCATTCCAGCCCCCCACCCCCTTTCCGGCTCTCTTTCTTTGTCTCTTTCTTACTTTGCTTCTAAACAGCTAGTCCTTGTGTTGCAGCCAAGTATGATAACCCCCTACCTCGCCGTTGCAGACGGGGCTTCATGGGTGTTGTAGTTGCACCGTAGGCTTTTTTGAAACATGACTCAGATGCTGACATCCAGAAATATAGCCGTGTGATTTTTTTTAATCTCACAGAGGAGAGGGCAACTTTGCTGTCACCTTCAGATATTCTTTTGTGACTCTTTCAGTGTCTTTACAGATTAAACCTTATGTGTCCATTTGCTTCTTTCCTTAGGGTCAGCTCTCCAGACAGCGGCCTGCACTCAACCTCTGCTCCTGGTAGTACAGACCCCACTGCTGAGGAGCCTGGCCAGAAGTTCTGGGATGAACTGGGCCAAATTGGCCTTCCCCATGATATTAACGTTGCGTCTTTATTTGACCCCACTGGTAGGTAACCCTACTCTAGCAACACTTTTTGCATCTTTCGATGACTAATGGTGTTTATTATTCTGTTGAACCTGCAGGTCAGTGTTGTGCTCACCTGCGCTGTGCAGCCTGGTCTGAGGGTGTATGCCGTGGGGAGGGACAGTCTCTGCTGTATGTGGACAAGGCAATTGACTCAGGGAGCACAGAGGTGAGTGACACCCACACTACTGTGTTTGAATGTCTTGTTGGTGGATTTCTCCGTGCTTTCAACTTTGAAATGGCTGTTCCATCAACTTTTTCGACCGACATGCCAGCACTCAATCTGGCCCTTTTTCCATGAGCTTTCACCAGTGAAAGTTATTCTCTTTTGTAAACCTGCTGACCTCCAACCAGTTACGTTGGAAGCAGAGGAGCGGCATAATGTCCTCAACAAATACACTTTTCAAAAAACTGAAACACAAAACAAAACTAGAGCTCTTTTATTACAATTAAACCATTTTATAATGAGATTTAAAGATAACATTTATCAGTATCAATTTATTCATGTTTAAAGACTAACTTTAAGTGAATATATTAGATGACTGCTGCTGCACATGAAAGTGATTACTGTAAAGTAAAAATTACTTATGAGATGAGTACAAATAAATAAAAACTCTTATTGACTTATCAACATTTCAAGTAAATAAAAGATTGCAGTTTACTTGTTTATGGGCGGGTTATATAGTAACAGTCATTTATGCAATTATTTCTCTCTGTGGACGTGTGGGCTGAATTGGCAGAGCTTCACTTAGCCCTCAATCTAACATAATTTTAGTGGCAAATGATTATTAGTGGGCCCGTGTTTTCGCCAATTTGTATTTTTAAAAGGCAGTCACAAACTTGAGACATAACTTTCTCTGAGAGTAGTTTTGTGGAGGAATGAAAAATGCACTCACTGTTGATTAAGTATTCAGAGTTAATCATGAATGGGGTTATTATTGGCAGTGGAAGAGACTGGAGAGGTTGCATCGCTCCCCTGGTCTTAAAAATATTTTCTAATTAGGAGCAGATTAGTTCACTGCCATAGCCATCTCTTGTGCAACTCCACTAATTAACACAATGCAATGTGGCAGACACAAGGGCACAAGGAACCCGGGCAGGGAAAGCACATTAGGAGTAATTAATTTTTCATATTCTCTTCACCTGGGATCTGATTATTGAGGAAAAACACACAGCATCCATCCAAATGTGTGGTTATACTACTGTGCATGAAATACAGTTTTTGCAAAACGTAAGTTTTAAATGTGATTGTCCATGTTTTCTGTGAGATGAGTTATATTAAGCAGAGTGTCCTTTTGTTTTGGATTTTCTGCCTCTGGCACTCACTAATCTGGTATGTCTTGAACACTTTTCTCTGCTTTTCTGCAACAGAAACTGATAATGTTGTTCAAAAAATGAATTATCCAATTGATGAATTTGATCTACATC
The DNA here is from genome assembly GCF_023724105.1 of Carassius gibelio. Classification (NCBI taxonomy): domain Eukaryota; kingdom Metazoa; phylum Chordata; class Actinopteri; order Cypriniformes; family Cyprinidae; genus Carassius; species Carassius gibelio. Next base: position 19,822,951 of record NC_068394.1, read on the forward strand.
TCACTCGATTTTCCCTATATGCGAGTGCCATAAGCCCCTTTCACACTGCACGTCGGACCCGGCAAAATGCCAGAACATTGCCAGGTCGCCTTCTGTGTGAAAACAAAGACATCCCGGGATTGATTCCGGCATTGAACCCGGGTCGGGGACCTAGTAACATTGCTGGGTTCAATCCCGGGACGAGCGTTGTGTGAACAAAAGCCAGATCTAATCCCATGTTGTAGTGATTACGCGCATTATCGCGCAACTCTTTCACAGGCTGTTTTGAAAGATCAACGGCACAAAAAAAAATATGTGCAAACTGTAATGAAGCAGAGATCAGTTAGTTCCTCACTTTCCGCGCTGACGCCGAGATCGTTCGCTTGCTTCAGTGAAAGTATAACGTGCCTAACTTTTTCGACGCATACATTACACGTCACGCCCTGATGTCACGTGTCGTTACGGGATCTTCAAGTGTGTGATATGTGCATGCTTGTGTGTGAAAGCACGCACATATCCCGGGTAATCACTGGCAGTGTGAAAGTACAAAATCTAGCGACCCGGGAACACTTGCCCGAATACTTTCACAGTGTGAAAGGGGATATAGTGACCCTTTTGTGAGCAGTGTACACGTTTAGCAGCTTTATCGCCTGCACGTAGAAGCTGTTCAGTAATCCAGCAGACTTAATGTTCTGTTACTGTTTATTACTGGGGTGACCGGGGTCTCTCAGGGTAGACCTGTTCTTCTTAACACCAAGCCCAGTTGATCTGCTGTATGTAGAGTAGCTCACAGCCAGCCAGTGTGCTCTTAGCACTACGGCTGCAATTTAGTTGAAATATGCCTGCTGGTTTGTAGATGTTATGTTTTGCATTTCATATTTTTTCTTAAAATAACTTTGGCGACAGGTTGAATGGTTGATCTTGACAAATGTAGTCAATAATGCTACCTAGAAATTGAGAAAGGGTCCAAATGGTGTTGTTTCCTTAGCGTCACAATAGTGTAACATTACTTTTTTTTTTTTTTTTTAACTGTTGAAAATTGTGGAAAATACAGCAATATTTTTTTTGTCATTTTAAAGTTGGGTTATTTTTTTTGTTATAAAATTGCATATATAATAGCTCTCAAAACAAACGGCATGATATTTATTGTTAGAATTCCTATGGGTCACCAATTTGTACCCCATTTGAGGAAAGACCCAACTGCCTAAAGTCATTGCCAAGATGGCTGAGTTGCTCCAGTAAGGACTTTGTTGTGATGTAGGTTTGTCCTGGCAGTGAGACTTGCTGAGCTGTGAAATAGTAAAGGTCAGAGGGCTGAGGATGGCCTGAACTGCACACAGTCCTTTCCACCAGATCACCTTCCTCTGACTTTATTTGCACGTATAATCTGCTGTTGCTACATCATTAATTTAGCTTACAACCCATAATATTATTTTGTCTGCACTTCAAAGCAAATGTAATAGGTTACAAAGAAATGTTTTAATAAATCATGCACAATAAAACCAAAAACATGCTTTTGCATAGTAAATCAGGTCAATTTTGTAATGTGTTGTTGACTTCACAGTCGAGAAATGAGATGCAAATGTGTATAAACAACTTCCAGGATTAAGTTCTATTTAGGGTAATAGCTGTAAATCGTTTCAGATTCTATAAACAGAAACACTGTATAAATGCAGTCCACACACTGACTGACCGAGACACAAACCAGCTGACATGGTGCACAGTACAGTACACTCATCCAACACTTTAGTGCATCTTTCATCACTGGCCTGCTCCGTTTGGAATGCTGCCATTATGCCTCTTTGCATATAGGATTTCAAGGAGGGAATGCTGTTCTACTTTATAATAGTGTCCTTGGAGTCTTGGCAGCAATAACGTATCAGCTGTAGCTTTTTCCACCCATGAAGGAGATGTCTGAGGGGATGGTTTCTCTTTGATACATTATTTGAGGCATGAAATAGAGCACCCACCTAGACCTGAGAGTGGACAGCATGGTCATAGAGCTCTATATGGCTGTCCTTTAGAGTGATTCAGAAAAGAGCATTGTGGGTAGAGGCTGCTGTCAGCCCCAGTGGGCTCACCGCCTGGGTGATAATTGCTTAAAGCTTAGTGTTAAAAGGTATTTGCATATTGTTGCATTTTGGCTTTAGACCAAATGTTTTTAAAGAATGAGAGCGCTAGAGCTAGAGACTGCTGACTAGAGACATTTTTAGTTTAAGGCCATTTTCTCAGGCCCTGGTATCCTCTATTACTCAAAGTGTGAGTGCTTTTTCCATGGTGGTGATTCAAATGTCTGGCCAGTTTTCAAGTCCTTATTTTGAATGACATTCACCTTGATGTTGAATGCTTTATTGGATGTATCATAAAGGTTGAGAAAAATAAAAAAAACCTGCCAAAAGAGAGGGAAGTATGTAATGAGCAAATGGACCAGTGAGAGGAACAGCGTGTTATGATGACCTTTCTGTTCAGGGTCTATAGTTTTGTCCCACTCTTGCTTCAAAAGGCTATTATAAGAGCGATTAACAGATTGAACATTTTCACCATTTATGTACCACAGCATTTTTGATATTACATCAAAAACAAATGTACATTTTTTTTGCATATATTATTTTAAAAGCCTGATGTTAATATAAAAATATTAAATTAAAAGATAACTTGTTTTCAAAGTAAATTTCCTTTATTGCTTATTACTCAAGCGGGTCTAAAGAAGTTAAAAAAAAATGTATAATAATAAAAAAATATATACATATGTATGTGTGTGTGTGTAAATTGAATTGATTTTTGTTTTAAAAGTAAAACAAATTGCTTACCACAGCATTTTCTTATGTTGTTTGTTTGTGGTCATTGTGCCTTTTTATGTTCTTAGTACTTTGAGGTCAACAGCTTATGTCTTATTGGTCATTGACCTATGCTGGGATTTATAAAATAAAAAGCAAAGAAGTGTTTCATCACAGTTTAAATTTTCACATATACTGTGTTAAGGTGTTCAGAGGCATGTGTTGTTTTGTTTTAAAATCTTAAAGGTCACACCAAGTATGTGTGAATACACCTTAATGGTGACTTGATTTCTCACGGAAAATAAGCTGTTTGCTGTGCATGGTTCAGTACGTGTTTGTGCCACACTTCATCCTGTGTTTCTGAATGTATAAATATTATATTGTTACAAATTGTGAGTTGGCCATTTTAACAGAAAATAACATGCAAACGAAAGCATTATATTAATCATTCAGGGTCAGCCATTAACAGTGTTTTTTTTTTTTTTTTGATTGACAGAACTATTAAACAGAGAGTAAAGCTCCTGCTAATCTGGGAACTGTTAAACAAAACAATCAGATGGTATATGAAAAGCTATTATAGCATTTACCTGGTTTATTTTTAATAGTAGAAAGGAATGGCTAATACATACTTAATGTAATTCGACAAATCTGGCAACAGTGCTGAATCCAGCTGTTAGGTTTTATAAAGTGGGCATTTGTAGCATAGAAACGTGTGTACTATTTGTGTAACAGTTTGTGGATATTCACTTTATTAAAATTAGCAATATCTTGTCTGTATTTGAGAAAAAAGATTCCCGGTGTACACAGACTTATCAGTGAATTGTTGGTTACAGTGTTAACTTTATTATTATTATTATTTTTTGTTATTCATGTTTTAACAATCTGTAAAAATAGGATTTCAGAATTCATAAATTTATATTTAAATGTAAATATGTATTTAGTTTATCCAGTTGTGATTTATTATTTCTCATTTTATAAATAAATACATTTAATTGCAGTAATTGTCATGTATGTGTTGTGTACTGTCTTTGAATAGTGATATCATATCTAACAGTTGTATATCGACCTTCGGCAAACCTAAGATACTGGCATCAGCCATTAAAAAAATCCATATTGGTCGACCACTACCCCTGCTCACCAGAGATATGTTATTAACAGTAACGGTGATAACAGAAAAACACTCTCGCAAATGTTTAGTTAATAGCGATCTGTACATAATCTAAAGAAAACCCTGATGAGGGCAAACTAATTATTAATGTAAAAGATTATTCACACTTGAGCAGTTTTGGAGACGAGTAAAAACACCACTTGTCTATACTGACCCGAGATTAATCCAATCTAAATGAATCTAATCTAATAGTGAGGTATGGAGTATTTACTGAACTGAAGCTTCACCTCTGACATATAAATGTATATGTTTCTGTATTAACTTAGTGCTGTGCATACTGTAAGCGCCTTGGAGCATCCATAAAGTGCTGTGAGGAGAGCTGTGGGCGCTCCTTTCATTACCCCTGTGCAGCTGCTGCCGGAACCTTCCAGGACGTAAAGGCATACACCCTTCTGTGCCCGGATCACATCCAACAAGCCCTTGTCCGATGTGAGTTTCTCTGTTCCACACATTCCCTGCTGCTAATTCTTTCATAGAATGTTGAAGCGTTTATATATATTTATATATGTTTTTATATATATAAATGATAAATCGGTTTTAATCTGATGGAGCCATTTGTATCATATCTGTTCATATCATAAATTACTATACATGAGATATACCTTGTGTAGATGGAGACACATTATATATGAACTCTTCCTTTCAGCAAAAGATACGGTGAACTGTCTGGTGTGTGATCATTCTGGGGACTTGCTCGATCAGCTCTTCTGCTGCTCTTGTGGCCAGCATTACCATGGGACATGTCTGGACATCACTGTCACCCCACTGAAGAGGGCCGGCTGGCAGTGTCCTGAGTGCAAAGTCTGCCTCACATGCAAGTGAGTATCCAGCTCACCTGGACATTAATTACCTAACACAGTTGAGTAATTAAGTTCAGACCTCTTTCCCTCTGGCTTTCTTTTTCCTGTTTCTGTTTTACTGTATTTAAATCCACAAATGTTCAAATCCGTGCAGAAAATATGAAAGTGTATTCTATTTGAGCCTTTATTCAATAATTCAATGATCTCATTAGACATTATACTCAATGGGTTTTTACTTTCAGATTCATGTTTCCTTTGACAAACTAAGTTTAATAAACCCAAAGTTATTTTGCATTTGCCAGCCTCATATTGTTGTTTTAATAGAATGACAATTGAGTTTCTATGTCAGTATCTATGCCATGGATGAAAACGAGACTATCCTTAGGGAATTTAGTTTTGAGCTGCTTTTTCATCCCAGCCACACGCTAACTGTGACTGCTGGGAGATTCATTTCATCTGACATTAGACACCTGTAATGTGTGTTCAAGCCTTTCTATATCTGTATATTGTTCTGAGGAGACAGAATACGGTAGATCGCAGAACCTGGACCTCTTGAGGACAGTGGAGTAAAAATGCAGTGTAGTCAAAATGGATTGTGTTTTTTTAACTCTGAATTCTCCCATGTGATGTGCTGCTTAGCTGAGAGAGTGATGCTGGGTATCAGATACAGTTGGGCTGGGAGAGGCAAAACATACATCCATCTCGATCAAGGAGTGTGAAAATGGCTGTAATGGCTGGGCAAAGTTGTAAATATCAGATGACGTTCCCATTTCATTTGGATTTGCATTGGCTGAAAATATAGTCCTGGAAATTGGTAAATCTTCTGAACGTCACCCTCACCTCCTCTCAACTCTATAAATCTCACTTTCTTCCCTCTGATTTACCACTTCGACACGTTTGGGCTCTGAAAAGCCAGAGTGAAAGTGTTATTGCTCATGGAGAGAATGTAATGGGGTGTATGTTTGCCTGAGTAAGTGTTGAATTAGGTTGTAATAAGGGGTGGTTGCGGTTAACAGTGTCTTTTTCAATGGCTGACACTGGTATCTTGACAGGAGATCAGTCGATATGTCATTAAACTAGTGTTCGACCAATATTGATTTTTTAATTTTCAACAAAAATGTGGACATTTAATCAACACTTCAGGAAAACTCGCTAAATTTACATTGTTTGGGCCAAACATTCTTTTAGATTTTGAAAAAACAATCTGACACAATGGGGAGATAACACCTCTGTTAATAAGCTTGATTAATTATCTATCCTAAGATGGTCTCTGAATGGATCAAGTTCATTTGATTAAGCACACTTATAAACTTGAATACCTTAATAACGATAGGAGATAAAAATGGAAGAGAGCTCATTAGTTAAACGACTGCTTTTGATGTTAATAGTGATTTATTGTTGCACATTTTGGCAGCCAATAAGCATGAAGCTTTTAATTTAAAGACACAAGTACCACACAGTAAAGACAACACGTATTCGACATTGACGAAGTTTGCAGGGCGCTTTTTTTTTCACATTTTTAAATGACAAATCTAGGTGCCGACATGTGGCAGTATAGAACTGAAAACTGATGGGGTGTAATATACTGTTTATTGTACTTTCACTGTATACATTTGGGACAGAGTAAGGACCATCTCCGCGATTGCTATAATTTGTGCAGTATTATTCCTTACTGATATTTAATTCAATTATAAATGTTAAATGCTTGAATCAGTATGATTATTAGGGGTGCACGATAAATATCGGCCGATAATTAATGCGCATCTCATCAGTAAAGCCGGTTCTCTAATCAGCGGTAAATTCCATCAGGTGCGTGATTTCACATAGAGCAGCTGTTACTACACAGAGCCTTTGTTAACTGACAAACTGCGCAAATCAATGCTGATATTTATAGTGCACCCCTAATGATTATTGTGGCGAGTGGGGCGGGGCCGAGAGGCGTGGGAACGAGGAGTGAGGCCAGGTGTAGTGATTGAAGATGAGCTGCACCTGCGCCCCACCGCCAGTATCGAGTCCCACGTAGGAGATGGAAGGATATAAAACTGGAGCGACGACCGTGAAGGACGAGAGAGGACCAGGCCTGGGATATTATTTTATGTTTGCTTTTTATTTGTGCGCGTCAGTCGCCGTGAGGGGCTGACGTGCTGTTTTGTGTTTAATTTTGATTATTAAAATGTTTTTGATTGTGCGCCGGTTCCCGCCTCCTTCTTCCCAATGAATAGGGAGTTCATATCGTTAAAGTGGTGCCGAAGCCCGGGAGAAGGAGGGACGCGCTGCTGAAGATCCCTCGCCGCTGTGGTGAATCCGCGGTGCCCTCGAGCAAGCGAAGTATGTGCCGCCATGGACGCTCGAGGCGGTGGGCTGGAGCAAGTTGCCGGGGACGGGCGAGCTCGCTGCCGACCGCCCACGATATGGAGGGGCGGCTGCCGTCCGTGAGGGAGCGGCGGAGTCGGCGCCGTTCGCCAGGGGGCCGGAGCCTGCCGCCTCCGTGATGGAATCCGGAGGGGCAGGGAACGGGGGACTCCTGCCGCTGCCCAAAATCGGAGGAGCCGTCGCTGTCCATTGGGCGGCGGAGGAGTGTCGTGCCGTCCGCCGAGGGCCGTCCAGTGCCACCGCCAGGCACCGCGGAGGAGATCACCCAGCTGGTGGAGGGCCGAGCAGCAGTGCGTCTGGGAACCGGAATTTTTTTTTTTTTTTTTTTTTTTCTTCTCTCTCTCCCCTCTCTCGTCCTTGTTGCTCCTCCTTCCATCTCCTTTTCTCTCGGCTCGTCTGTCCTACCCCCAGGTTCCCGCAGGTCCCCGTGAGCGGCCCCCCCCCCGGAGGGGTGCGGGGGGGTGGGGGGAGTAGAGCGCAGTCTCGGGACTACCCCCCGGCCTGCGAGGGGCGATGGGGGTATGTGGCGAGTGGGGCGGGGCCGAGAGGCGTGGGAACGAGGAGTGAGGCCAGGTGTAGTGATTGAAGATGAGCTGCACCTGCGCCCCACCGCCAGTATCGAGTCCCACGTAGGAGATGGAAGGATATAAAACTGGAGCGACGACCGTGAAGGACGAGAGAGGACCAGGCCTGGGATATTATTTTATGTTTGCTTTTTATTTGTGCGCGTCAGTCGCCGTGAGGGGGTGACGCGCTGTTTTGTGTTTAATTTTGATTATTAAAATGTTTTTGATTGTGCGCCGGTTCCCGCCTCCTTCTTCCCAATGAATAGGGAGTTCATATCGTTACAATTATTTTGCTTGAAAGTGTATTTTTTATCATTATATTCTTTACTGCTGGATGCATGACTCATCACAATTTCACTAACGCTTGGTGTGATACTAAAGTTACTGCTTATTAAAACTAATGATGACGTCATTGTTTAGTATTCTGATGCAGCTATATCTTTATTTGTGCATCTTTGAAGTACATGATTGTAAGTGAATAAGCAGGGATTATTACATTTATCTAGGACATGCTTTGATGACATATTTTTAATGTGCATCTTATTTTGAATCTTTATCGTTAATCATTAAATGTACTGTATATTGATAAGAAAAGTGATTTATATATGTAAAAATGTGTAAAATGTAATTCAGTGATTAACAGTGACTCATACAAAATCTACAGTGAATGAGTATCTTACATATATTTATTATAGACGTTATTACTAAGTAAAGCTAAATTTTCTGAAATAGCTTGTCCACAGCATACAGTAGCACATGGTTTATCTGTCAGTCAGATGCAAGTCAAAGTTGTGTTCGTTACAGCAACAGTAGACTCTAAATCAAACAACGATTGTACAAAACAACTTTCGTTATGTCGAGATCACAAGATAATGAAGTCTTGATCCCTAGAAAACAAGACAGAAAAATCATAATCGATGGCCTCTTAGGACTTCTGTAGTATCTGGAATCCATCTTTATCTTTTTTCTTTTCTTTTCTTTTTTCGTCTGGTTTGTAGGAACCCAGGGGATGACAGCAAGATGCTGGTGTGTGACATGTGTGATAAAGGCTATCATACCTTCTGCCTGCAGCCCACTGTGGACACAATACCCACCAATGGCTGGAGGTGCAAGGTAAGCTTGAATTTGTGTATGGACTACAAACAGCATTGTGACAGGGATGCTGGCCTGCTGTGAGTACAGTGACACAGTGCTTTCATTTCCACTTTGAGCCTGTAATGCACAACACACACACTTCTTTCTTTTTGGTGTGTTTCTGAAGAATGTGTTGGTTTTCTTCTCACCAGCATACTGTATATTCCCTCTGGAATAATGCTTGAGCTTGAATTAATAACCATGATGGATTCATTACTAGAGCCCGACCGATATGGTTTTTTGGGGGCCGATGCCGATGCCGATATTAACTCGAAAAGAGCCGATTTATAAGCCGATATTTTGATTTTGAAAATAAACTGGATATTAGACCCATTTCCTATATACTGCACTTACACAACATTCAATAGCAAAATATCTGCCTGTTCTATGTATGTGGGCTGTATAAACCATTTTCCAGAAGAGATTATGTAAAAAAAAAAAAAAGCCTTAGATTATAGTCTCAATGACTAAACAATTGCACATCAAAAGTATATATTTTTTAATGATAAAAAAAACAGCCTGATTTTAAACATTTAACACTTTTACTTTCTTCCAGTTGAAGCTGGTTTTAACAGTCTGTGTGTGTTCTGTAAATAAATTATAATACTAAAGTTAAAGTATTTGCAGAAGTAGTCCCACACTTTGCTGCTACAGCATGCCCTTTTTCAGCCATCTGTAGGGCAGAAAGAGACAGAGAAAGAATAAGCATGTGTATTAATAATATCACCATGTATCATTACTCGTGTCATCATTAGAATTAGAATTATAATAAACAGGGATCTCCTACATAGGCAAAAATGAGAAATATATATATATTTTATTTGTCAACCAATAGGTATTACCTATTACCTACTTCTATTTAACAATATTACAACATTTTCCTGTTATGTCTTTAAAGCTGCTTTGAAACAATCTGTAAAAAATAAAAATAAATAAAATAAAAAAAGCGCTTGTTCAGCTCACATTTATTTACATGTCCTATCTGGTTAATCATTTCTGACGCATCTAGTCTAAGTTGAATGGTTAACGTTAGTGTCATGAACACACCGCTGTCAATTTTGAGAAGAACCACCTTCAATCAAGTTAATAGCAAGCATTTAAGGGGCCTGCTAAAAAGGAAGCTATATTAGCGTTAGAATAACATAAGGCTGTAGCTATCGAATATTTTAGTAATCGAGTCTATGATAGGCTTTTGTACATTCTGCTGAACAACAGTCTTTAACTGGACTTTTATTTTGACGGGTTGGCGTACATTTACAGTTCTGTGTATGTGATGTGATGCTGCTTTTACTTAAATCAAACGGTCAAATGCTCATGAAGTGACTGTCAGAGCAGTTCTGGAGATGTTGTTCATGTGTTCACGTGATTATTTAGTGAGACAGCAGACGCTGAATTCACCGCGAGCTTAATGCGCTTACGTGTGTTTAATGAATGAAGAGGCGCTTCTGCGCCATTCATTAACAGAGACACGCAGAACATGCAGGATTCATATTTAAAAAGACTATTCCGGCTTAATACTTACAGATATTCGTCCATATCGTGATTTGATGTAAGTGCAATGACCTATTTTTAATGAATTCATTCAATAACATAACAGCTGTTGTTTTTTCGAGGCACGCTGAACATAACTTCTAGTCATTGCCCCCCTGCCACAGTTACCCGGTCATTATGTGGGAAACACTGCAGATATATTTAGAATAAGTTAAACGATAACGTTATAGTTTGACCTCTTATTAACGTTCGCACTCTTCCACTGATAAACATGGTATTAGCTCTGTGGCTAATCTAATATAGCAATGCATTAGCGGCTGTAAGTGATGTTACAGAATATTTATAAGTGATAATGATAGGACCGTTAGCTAGAACTACCACATCATTGTATATACAGTGTATGAACTAAATCATTTCACATGAAGAACGACAGACTCACCGTCAAAACAGAAAAAAAAATCTCCGTGGCTGGCTTGGCTGATCGCTTTCTTCGCTAGTGGATTTCTGGCGCTGTTGTCAACTCTGGAGCTGCAGAGCTCCCTCTGGTGGGTAAACTATGCAACACTCATAACATGAGTAAAGCATGAGACTGTTTCTCATCATTCATCGGCCGTTATAAACGCCGATGCCGATTTAAATGCAATAAGCTCATATCGGCCGATAATATCGGCCGGCCGATATATCGGTCGGGCTCTATTCATTACCTCCAAAACACTTTAGTTGAATCATTGAATCAACATGTGCATGCTGTGCTAGGTTTTGATTAGAGCTGTAGTCAAGTCCAGCTTTGTCGAGTCCAAGTCAAGTCCAAGTCCAGGACTAGTCGAGACCGAATCAAGACCGAGTCCAAAGAGGTTCGAGTCCAAGTCAAGTCCAAGTCCAAAAGTTTTGAGTCCAAGTCCAAGACCGAGTCCAAATTAAAGAGAAAAGGGTCCTCTTCAAGACCACATACTTAACTACTGATAATGTTTGTGATGCGAGAGACAGCATATCTCCTATTCTAAGAAAATTAATTGACATTATTATTTGTTATGATCAAAAAGCATGTGCAAAGTAACAACTCTGTAGGACAGGGGTCTCCAAACTACATCCTGGATGGCCAATGTCCTGAAAAGTTTAGCTCCAACTGGCCTTAAAACACCTGGAAGATTAGTGTGTCTAGTAAGAGCTTGATTAGGTTCAAGTGTATATAATTAGGGTTAAAGCTAACAGGGGCGTTAAACAAGATCCCGGGCCCTATGCATAGGCAGTCCTGATTGGCCCCCATGCCCCCCACCCATGAAAATATCCAGTTAAAAAATATATATTTCAGATTCATACTTTTCAAGGGCCCTCTCTTCCTTTGGGGCCCTGGTAATGAGTACTGGTTTTACCCCCAGTCCGACCCTGGGAGCTAAACTTGGATAAACAAACAAAGTTTGGAACTGTAAGGTCAAATAATTTTTATGTACTTTATTTTTTGTTGACATTATATCTGTGGTCAAAAATGTATATGACTATGCCTAATTGGCACAGTGCACAGACACACGCAAAGCTCGGGATATGACAAATGCGCGCAGCAAGGCTAGAATGGATACGTTTGGCTCTACTGGACATGCGCACATAAATACAGCGAAATTTTTGTCATACTGTGCTAGTGCTTGCATAGACTAGTCGAGCTCTGTCGGAAACAATCGACTACTCCAGCATGCATTAACCATAATGCATACTAAGTGTTTGCAAGTACGACGTGAATTTTAGAATTACAATATTGCGTGGAGCTGTTACTATATGACCTTATCTATGTTGCATGTAAAAATAAAATATGTAATGTAATAATTAGGGTTGTGCCTGAAGCCGAATACCTTATTCGGAATGGCACGGATAATGGCTTAAAAAACGAATAACGGACAAGGAATAATTCTGCCTGAATACTCGACTGAAGCTGACACAGTCTGGTGTTTGCTAGATAACAGGTGAGCCAGGGAGTCAGCGCCAGAAGTGAATGAATGTAAACTTTATGAGTGAAAAGAGTGCAAATCAAACACTGCATTGTTGTCGCCTCTCTGTGCATCTCTCAGAAATCAGAGCGTTGCAAGAGTAATTTTACCTATAATAATACATCATAGCTACACGTTATATTATTTGTATATATTTAAAAGGCAAATATTGAAAGCTTAGGCTACCATATGATACGAATGAATGGAATAAGCACAGCGCGCTCACCAATCGAACAGACGCGCTGCGCGTCTCATTCTCTCAAAAACCAAATCAGTTATCTCTCAAGAGTAGGCTAATAATCAGCTTAGATACGGATACATTGTCTACTTGTCCTACATGTTTGCATATTTACCTTTTGCTGGTTTGCGCGGAACACACACATCTGTTTAGTGAAGTTCATTAACATTAAGACTCGCTCAAAGTGTTCTGCGTACTGAAAATGTGTGCATTGAATGGATTCAGTCGTGTTCAAATGATCACTCAACGTTTGTCATGACATATCTCTGCTTGCATGATAAATATTATTTTAGAAATTAATAATTATTTCAGTTTAACACGACATACTTGTTCAGTGATAACTACGAAAAAATATATAAAAAGTCATAACGGTCTTATCAAGTAACTGTACGATGTTGTATCCGAATGCAGATAGGAAAAATTTTGTGATTGTTACAGATACAAATACTGGCTGTTACATGAAAATGTAAATATGTAATGTCATAATTATAAAGTTTTTAAAATGTACATATGTAATTGTTGCATAAAGCTATACATTAATACGCGTTTATTGATAAAAAAAAAACTATTTAATGTGTTTTCATTTACAATAGCATGAACCACGAGTATAGCCGAGTAACTCAAGCATTTTTTATTTAAAAAATCGACTAGTAGAAATCAGTAGTCTTGCAACCCCTATACTGTACAACAATAATTAGTTTTTCGTTATTGTAAAGGATACGTTTAAGGCTATCTAGGTGTAGACGTAAATAAAACACAATCTAACAGGTAGAAAAACATCTAAACTTTTCAGGTCGCAGTAAGTGCACTGCTGGTCATGCACATCCTTTCCCGGAACAATACTGAAAGCTAAGGCAAGATGGAGAAACAGATGATCATAGTTGTACAAGGATAGACATTTTTTAAATGAATCTATTATCAGAGCTACTGCAAGGGATTTTTAGTGCTGGAAATCCATTTATTCTTTGCTGAAACTTCTGCATCATCATGGAGAGCGGGTCATGGTTGCCCAGCAACAGCAGACGCCACTGGAGCGCGAGCGCAGGCTACAGAGTGCTTTGGAAATAAAGAGAGCGGCGCGCCTAGCGTTTTCCACATGTTTTCAGTCGCGACATCATGCAAATTTGGTTTTGTTTTGAAGGAGAAATTTTTTATTTTATTTTTTTGCTTGACTCGGTCGAGACCAACTAGAAGACTTGGCGAGTCCAATGGCCAAGTCCGAGACAAGTCCGAGTGCAAATTCAACGAGTCCGAGACAAGTCCGAGACGACAGAAAAAGACCGGACTCGAGTACTACAGCCCTAGTTTTGATGCCCTTCTCCTTGAAGACTGAGCTATGTGAGTGAGTTGTGGAGTTGATGTTCATCTTGACTATAGAAGTTTTGTATTTTTCCACATGCATTTTCTCCATAGGGATTTTAAGCTGTAAACCAAACCAGTTCATCCCCAGATAAATCAGAATATAACAAACTTTGATTTGAATCAAAAATATTTGACTTCAATTGAATCAGAGGGTGTAGTACAAATCTCTTTGTCAAAGGCCCTATGAAGTGTCCTTTGAAGCAGCAAATGGTCCATAAACAATCTTTGGGCATGCCATCGAAGAGTGAGACCACGCCATACTTTTCTAAAATGTGTTTGTAGTCATATTGTTAGTAGACCCCTAAATATCCTGCTTATGTGAAAGAATAGAAAAGCTGAACCAAATTACACACAGATCCCTCTCAGACTGTTCCCATCCCTTTGTGGAGGTGGCCAAGAAGCCCCACCTGTCATCCAGGATTCAGACAAGGAGTTTGTCCATCATCAGAGGCTTGGAAAGCCTTGGATTTCTTGCTAAGGGTCTGTGGGTGGTTATTAGAGCTGATACTTGCCTCTCTTAAGCAGGCTGAAATGCTGCTCTTGATGAGCTTGAAGTGCCTTTTATTAATGTATTTTGTTTAATTGACATGGAATTTTCCGGTGCTCTGCTCCCATTGAGTGTTGATGCAGACTGATGAACATGATTTTGAGGATTTATAGAGGCGTAATTATGTTGGAGCTCAATTCAAATTGATTTAAGATTATGAAGTTTGTAGTGCGTAATTGTTGTTAGGTTCAAGTGTCATTGTTCGGATGTGAATTGTTGTCAAATATGAATTGAATTGTTGTTCTAAACAAGTTTTACATATTCGTTGAGAAACAATTCTTGCCTATATGAACAATGCAGTAGTATATTTTCAATACTGTTTACACCATTGTACAGATTATACAGTATATTTGTGTATTTGCTATCTTTTGGCATGACTGCTTTACTTTATATGGATTAATGCGAAAATACAGTGTGAGACGTCAAAAACGAATCAAGATGAGGAAGAAATGTTAGGCACAATGTGAGTTTTCTTTCTTTTTTTCTTTTTTTTTTTTTCAAGTTCTAAAGGAAATTAGAAAATAATCCAGTGAAATTAGTAAATGATACTGATGCAAAACTTTGGAACGGTAGTATATTTATTTTAACCAGTCTATCTGTTTGAAAACCATAGGTTGATATTTCGCTGATATTTGGTATTTTTATATTATAATTAAGCTATTTATTTGTTAGGCACTTTTTTGCCAGCTTTTACGGTCAAGTTGCAAAATGTGTTTACATGACAAATAATATATATAAACGACCAGTTTTTGGAATAACGGCGTTTAAAAGAACGGTGTTAGGTAACGACGTTATTTTTTCAGTAATGGGGTAATCTAACTAATTACTTTTCTCGTCGTTACAATGCCGTTACCACGCACACACACACACACAACACACACGCAAAAGCTACACAGAGATTCACAGCAGCAGCAGAAATGGCGAGTCAGGAGCAATCCGATGAAAAGTTGGCATTTTCAAGGTGGGGATATAAGCACTACTTCAAATTCATTGTGGTCAAAGGCAAGAACGTGCATGTAATGTGTACATGCAATGTGTGACATATGCATCTACAAAGCTAGTGGCCAAAAACACTTTTCTTACAAAGATAATACTTGAAGTGTAGGATAAAACTGTCTGTTGACATGCAATAAATATCAAAAGTTATGTACGAACACCTGTCTGTTCTACTCATTTTAACTGACTTGTGAAAACGTAAAAAAAAAAAAATCTTTGACATATAGCAACTTTTTTTTTTTTTTTACAGTAACGCAAATAGTTACTTTCCCTGGTAACGAGTTACTTTTATTATAGAGTAATTCAGTTACTAACTCAAGTTACATTTTGGAACAAGTAGTGAGTAACTATAACTAATTACTTTTTTTAAAGTTACGTTCCCAACAACACATACGACACATAATCCGTTTACATACAGTAATACATAATATGATATTAATACAAACAAATACAAAGTGAGTTTTGAACAGAAGCATTGTATTAATCTCACACTGTCATGTGTAGTTTTCACTCTGAAAAGCCCTGCATGGATCAGTTCACCTGAACCAGTATTACACATCCCAGATGGTGTCTCTTTTGTCACACAAGTGGGAGCGCTGTCCATTTATGATTTGATTGTTGTCATGTTACAGCATGTCACTTGACAGTGTTCTAAATATAGTGAATTTACTGTCATCATTTAGTGTAACCGTGCATTAGATGATGTCATAGTGAGTTGTGTGTTGTGTTTTGCAGAACTGCCGAACGTGTGCTCAGTGTGGCGTGAAGCCTAACGGCCAGTGGTCAACTAATGGTGTAATGTGTGAAGGATGTCAACAGCAGCATGATTCAGCGCTGGTCTGCCTCATCTGTGGGCAGAATCAGGCCTCTGGCCACCCTCTGGACAAACACTCTTGCTGCACTTGTAAGAGGTAGGAAATGACCCCTTCAGCTATGACAATATCACACAGTCCCAAGTGTAAACGCTGCTATATGGGGAAGGGATGTTTCACAATATAGCTGTTACTATATTGTGTATTTTAGCATGTCTGTGTTGACCAACTAAAGCTATCTGTTTTATAACATTATTCGTACACTTGAAAACTGACAGTATAGTCTGAGGTGTTGTTATCCAGTATTAGTGTGAAGTAACAGCGGATTGTTCTCTGCATGCTTCAAAGACTACGAATAACCAATAGACAAATTCAGAGAGGTCTGCATTAGGAAGTTAATTTCAGTTAATTTTCCCGACCGACAACCGTCGCTTGTTATCCGAACACTAACGTTAACTGAGAAGATCTGAATATTAAATTAGTATTAAATAAATAACAGAGTGGACGAGTGTCTGTGAACCGCTAAAAGTTTCTGAGTGAGAACAAAGAAAAACTGAATACAATATTATCAATAGAATGAATAGGGCTACGCTAAATATTTTTCACTTAAATAATTAATAAATTAATGAAGCCACGCGCCGAGTCCTTTTATACTTTAAAGAACCGCATGTTTTGTCTTCAGACAAAAATAAATAGCAGGCCTTTTTTCGTCCTGTGGGGGCATCCTGTTCTGTGCAGTGCAGCCTGTTCTGTGAGAGAAAACACCGGTTTCTACAGCGTTGAGCTTTGTAGCCAATCACAGACATTTCTGACGATTTCATAAACGCAATGACAAATCAGAGGTGTATTTCCTCACTGCTCATAAAGAGTTTTGTTCAGTGTTTCTGAGTTGTGCATGCTTGCGAATCCTCTCATTAGAACAAACAAAATGTACACACAATGTAAATAAGAGGTTAATTGAACAGTAGTTTAGGTCAGGGATCCTCAAATCTGGCCCACAAGATCCACTTTCCTGTAAAGTTTAGCTCTGATCCTAATCAAACCCACCTGAGCATGCTAATCAATGTCTTCAGGATCGTAAGAAAATCACAGGGAGGTGAGTTTGATCAGGGTTGGAGCCAAACTCTGCAGCGCATTGGCCCGCCAGGGTAAGATTTGAGGAACCCTGGTTTAGACCTTAATTGAATATAACAGAACTTGGTGAGATAGCGAAGAACAGAGTTGAGTGACAGCTTTTTAATGATTAAAAGGATGAGCGCTCTGTGTGCGCTTTCTATGATATAACCCATTCAGAATTTAAATACATTCACTCACGGATTCACTCTATGATAACCATTTATCCAATATTGCCTTTATTAATGGCTTACAGATAATGACAGTTTCCTGTCAGATTTCCCAAATACTTCCTCCATCTGCCATTGGCTGGCCAAATAGACAGTCCAGCCTCAATGTCACAGCATTGGTCAAACCAGAAGTTTAGGCTGTGGTGGGACAGATTAGACTATGTCCGGAGTCTAGGTTATTAATGGAAAACACTGCAGCGCTCATGGCGTAAGGCGCTTAAAAAACAAAAACTGATTTCTGAAGTGAACGTTATCTGTGTACAAAATGTACATATCTGGATGCAAGAACTATAGCTCAAATAGTACCTTGTGCTACATGTTTCTACTTTAGGTGCTGTACATACAATAGAGCTTTAATTTGTGTTAACACTAGAAATTCAATTATTGTTCAGGTTAACAATTAGTATTAGCGTAAATAAAACAATGTTAGGTTCAGGCAAATGCTGTTACTTTGATTAGTGCATTGATGGTTGTTTATTGTGTGTTTCTCTCTCAGATGGGTTCATGTGGACTGTGACAGGCAGGAGGGTGCTGACCCTGACACCCAGATGCAGGATGGGTACACCTGTAGAGTGTGTAAGCATGTGGAGGAGGAGAGCAGGCACAATCAGCAGGCTTCGTTCACTGACCCAGAGCCAGCCGAGGGTGAGTACACATCTCTCAGCACATGATACGCTTCTGATGGGTTTGTTATCCATGCGGTTGGCAGTACTTTAGAGTTCTGGAGGCTGGACATACTGTGCCACACGAAGACCCTGTTTACACCTGCATCTGTGTCCGGTGGTCAGCTGGGACAGATTGCTTTAACCTGAATATTAAATTCATCTACTGTCACCACCTGTTATCAGATTTCAAAGAGACGATCTTAATTACAGTATTGATATAGATAATTGATGTAGATAATAAATGTTTAAAAATCTACTCTCCATGTAAGAAGTTTTTAGCTTTTCCTGCTATGTCGAGGTTTATTTTTGCTGTTTACTTTGACTGCTGTTGTTATTGTTCAGTTTTAAGATGCTGTTTGCCAGTTCTTGTGACGTTAAGCACTCTTCATGACTGTTACAGAGAGTGTTGCATTGAGTGTGACAGAGATGTAATGCTCAAGCCTCTCTGCTGTCACAGATTGTAATTACAGTGTGTTTGTCAGTTCAGCCAGAGACCTGAGCGTGTGAGCAGGTTGTGAAACGCCACCCCCACACCTTAATACATCTTTCATAATTTGCCCTAAATGAGCGTTTGCATTTTTTAGTGTCATGTAGGGACCACATTCTCCCTCCCTAGAACAATGTGAAGTCAGCATGAATGGACAATAACCTTGTTTACAGTTTATATTTTATTCAAAGGGGAAAAAGTGCTTGTCATTGTGATTTTGACGGTCCACCTATCCACTTATTTTGTCAATTCACTTTTTCTTATTCTTTTTCACCTGGCAATAAATCAAATTACAGAAGTAAAATTGTTTGCAGATGCCATTTCATGTAGACTTTATGGCCAGTTTTTGAGTCCCTCATGGACAATTTAGTAAGGGATATTTGTTTTACTTTTTGTTGCACACTAGAAATCTCTCTAAAAACTGAAAGCGAAGAAATAAATGAATCACCTATGAATTTCCTGTGCTCGGAATCCCAGCTGGTGACTTATCATCAAGACCCTGGAAGCTAAAAGCAAATCTTATTTTCTTTGGGCCCTTTATTAGGAATTGTAATGAGAATGGCCTCTTCCTGTACCTGATGGCTAAGAACTGAATTTCCTGTGTGCCTTTGCAGTGGTTACAACTGCAGCTTATTACCAATTTTTTTGTTTTCTTCATGTGGGCCTGTGGTGGGGAGTTGATATATGTTGGCATGTGGTTGGCAGAAAAGGATACAATCAGTCCCGGCTGTAAGGGCTCTTTGTAAAGCCAGTCATGCCATCAGCAATGCACTGGGCCACTGCCAGCAGCTAGAGGAAGCAATCATCCCATTGTTGGGACCCCCAGAGAGACAGCTCTAATCAAGTCAGAGACGCCCACCTGTTAACCAACCCTACCACACCCCCACTTCCTGAGAAACACACTGAGTGCACACATGCACACGTACATACTAGGGTTGTCACAACAACAGAATTTTCACAGCTTAGCATTTCTAGTGAAATTAAACAACTTCTTTTTACTGTTAGTGGAGACTATAATTATTGTAGTTTACTTAACAGGTATATACTAGGGCTGGGCAATATATATCTCAATATTGTCACAATTTTTATGACATTCTATAAATATCTCGATATGTTTGCATTTGCATTAAAAAAAAATAATAATAATCATTTCTGCCCCTTAAAAAAAAAAAAAAAAAAAAAAAATTAGATTATACAGCTGATTTAAGCAGTTCTTCAGTCTAGACCAAGTGATCACTTACTGCTTTTTATTAAATGAACTCATGTAGGCCTATATTTAACTGAAGTAGTGCAAAACAAGTACAGAAAGTGCATTCTGTCAACTTTTTTTAGCGCATGCAATTCACAATTTATACTATGCAACTGGGGTATTTTACAAGTCTGTCAACTGTCTGCGGTTTCAAGAGAAGCTCTGTGGCATGAAACTGTTCCCACTGACACTATAAACCCTCTTAGATGGGGAGCTAGTTGCTGAAGCACATAGCTATGTCTTTATATATATATATATATATATATATATATATATATATATATATATATATATATATATATATATATATATATATATATATATATATATATACAATTTTACTTTGCATTTACAGTCACAAACAATACAGTTGATATCTCATGAAGGAACACAGACAGGCTAAACGATGCTTTCATTTAGATCGCTAAACTCCAGCTTGTTAGTATTTTCAGATCATCGTCGGCGGCGCTTCCGCTATGAGGAGTAAGCACGTGCGCATGGTTGCCAGTTTGCTAAAAAAAAACAAGCAAACACTGGGCAGAAAATGTATCTTTGTAACAGCGAAGCTCTGATTCGGGGATTTAAATTCTTGTTATCTGGTAACCGCTCTCATGAACGCTCTCCTAGTAGAGGCACATAAATCAGTGCGCAGTTACATGTTTCTTTTTTGGGCGTTCTTTTTGGCAAGTATGCTTGAATTTTTTTAATATTCGCTATTCCCTTTCTTTGTCAAAATTATTCCGATATTATCAATAATATTCGATATATCGCCCAGCCATAGTACATACTAGTATTTTTTTTGTCTCTGCTGGCTTGAATATATTGTCTGGACTTAAATACTTTACAAAAACGAAACTTATATACCTTATATAAGTTAATGTGGAGTTAAAATAGTAGTGTTCTTTTTTTCTTTTTCAACTAGTTAATCAATTCTGTGTTAACTACAGTTGTGGATCATAGTTTACTCTAGTAAAAAAAAAAAAACTTGTTAAAAAACGCAATTAAAAAAACATTGGTTTCTAAGACATAAGGTGTTTTTCGACCTGTGCAAAATAACACAAGTTCAATAAATAAAAACGTAATATTGTGTTATATTTTAGATTAAAAAAATCCATATTAATAATAGTAATAATAAAAACGAATTAAAAGGATGGTTCACCAAAAATTAAAAAGAAAAAAATAAATCTTTCTAAAGCTAAGTTTTTTAATTTCTGTTTGATGATTTTTTCCATTTAACACAATAATGACAAAAGTGAAAGTGAAAGTGACGTGACATTCAGCCAAGTATGGTGACCCATACTCAGAATTTGTGCTCTGCATTTAACCCATCCGAAGTGCACACACACAGAGCAGTGAACACACACACACACACACTGTGAACACACACCCGGTGCAGTGGGCAGCCATTTATGCTGCAGCGCCCGGGGAGCAGTTGCAGGTTCGATGCCTTGCTCAAGGGCACCTAAGTCGTGGTATTGAAGGTGGAGAGAGAACTGTACATGCACTCCCCCCACCCCCAATTCCTGCCAGTCCGGGACTCGAACTCACAACCATTCGATTGGCCATTAGGCCACAACTTCCCTAACTTCCCTGACTTTGAGTTATCGATCAGTGATCAGTGCATAAAATCATTCTGTCAGTGTGAAAAAGCTATACCTGTATATACTATACAGTGTGAGGGGCTTAATAAGGATGCAAATTCACTTATTGAAAAGCTGAAAAACAGCGGTTACAATGGTAAACAAAACAGTGCTGCGCAACTTTCTTGTCACAGAGAAGTCAAACAGTATTTCCATGTTTTCAAACAAATTTACATTTATGTTCTCTGTAGGGTATATTATCAAACACCACCAGGTTTCTTCGCAGTGCAGTGGAGTTTTGGTTTGTAAACCTCTCTGTGCTATTGGCGACATGCAAATGTTTGTGTCAGTCTGAACAGATGCATTAATAGCTGTTCATTCAAATTTTATCACACACAATTTTTGCACTTTTCTCTGTGTGAATGGGACATATGTCAGATTTTGTTGCTGTTAATGTTATTTAAATGTGAGCTTGGCAGCCGTTTTTGAAATTTTTCCCCATTAAATTATATAGTCTTGCATTCTTAATGCTTGCCATTCACATAGCCCTGCATGTGCTGTGGGTGTCTGAAAAGAGTTCATTTGGAGTGTTCATATACAATAAATAATAATGTAGTGTTGCCCAATTTGCCCAGAAGCGATTGGGTCATTCATGACAATTTAAAATCCATGAATGTGGCAATGAGAATATGCATACTTTTACTTCTGAGATTCTCAACTCTGGACTTGCCAGAAACTGCAAGTCCAACAATTAATGAGGCTTCACTTCATGTCTTAATCCATTTACGTCTGGTAAATATCGACCCATCGACTAATTGGGTACTTTTGTGGATGACTGGTTGACTATTAAAAAGGGGTAATCTTGTAGAGCCTAGTGTTGTTTTGACATTAATAGTGTAAAAGTAATTTTGACATCTTTATTACATTTATAGATAGGTAATTATAGAAGCTCTTTGGGCTTATGGCCAAATGTTAGAGGAAGGGGGTATTTTCCCAACGGTGCAGTAAAATGACTCCTCCACCAATCTAAAGGTTTTTTGTTGCCATGGATGCGTGATGCCATCAGTGATTCATCCTGACATGGCTGAAAAGAGCCACAGTCACGCTTACTCACATGACCCAGTGCACAAACAACACAATCACCTGAGCTGGTGCACAGATGGCTGATTGTAGCTGCTGCATAGCTGCTTTGAGATCTGCTTCTATCATGATGTTATGAAGTGTTAATCTGTTAGGCTGGAGACTAGAGCCTGTCTGATGTCATACCCACACTGGGGATGGTAAATCCTTTAAGTTTATCTGCTTTGCTCCCAGGCTGTGTGCAGCGCTGCCAGTTGACACTGTCAGGTGAGTATTGATGAGTGAAGTCAGTGTCGAGAGCTTATGGGAGTTTGCAAACCCTGAGGCACACCCGATCAGCAATAATAGATGTTTGAAACCCAGCATCAGTGTGCAGAGTTAGTCAGAGAGCATACTTGCTCTGCTCTCTGGAGTAGGAATGTGTCAGTATCTTGTTTTGAACCCCTCTTCTTCCTTGTCTGTCTATTCGGACTGCAGTCATTGCACATCAATGCTTCGTGACCTCAGTGGCCTTTCCTCTTGTTCGAACTCTAGATGTCCACCGAGGTACCCTGAAGCCTGTTTACATGCTGCCTTTACTGGGCAGCCCAACAAGTCTAAACTTTTTTGAGGGCCACAATATAGAACAGCGTTGTGTTGTGTTGTTTTAAGTCTGTCACCATATAAAAAAAAAAATGAAATATCGATAGCATGTTATTACAACATATATAATAATATTGTAAATAATCCAACTCCTGTAACTGTGTCTTGATGACAGTCCAGTGTAGTAAGTGACAGTTGTGCACCTCAACGCTGGTTGTCATCGGTCATAAAATGGGGAAAAAGAAGATAATGACGATGCAGTATGCAGCTATGGGTTTGACACCCCAATCTGCAGGAAGGGATTCAATGCTCTTTCCTCCACTCTCTGTATTTTAAGTGTAAAAATATATATATATATATATACCACATTCAAAATACCAAAATATTAAATTCAGAATCAGAATGAGCTTTATTGCCAGGTATGTTTACACATACGAGGAATTTGTTTTCGTGACAGAAGCTCCGCAGTACAACAGAATGACAGCGACAGAACATAAAACACATAATAAAAAAATAAAATAAAAAATAAGTAGATAGTGAATGACAATATACAAATGACAATTGTAGGCAGGTATATTACAAAATGAAGTTATGCATGTACATATATATTGTGTGCAAAATTTAAGTGTATACTAAGTATGTGTGTTAGATAAATAAAGTGTGTGTGTATATAAATATAAAGTGTAGTGTGTTCCACAGTTATTATCAGCTGTTCATAAGATGGATTGCCTGAGGGAAGAAACTGGTCCTGTGTCTGGTCGTTCTAGTGCTCAGTGCTCTGTAGCGTCGACCAGATGGCAACAGTTCAAAGAGGGAGTGTGCTGGATGTGAGGGGTCCAAAGTGATTTTGACAGCCCTTTTTCTCACTCTGGATAAGTACAGTTCTTGAATAGATGGGAGAGTTGAACCGATGATTCGCTCTGCAGTCCGGACTACTCTCTGTAGTCTTCTGAGGTCAGATTTAGAAGCTGAGCTGAACCAGACAGTTACTGAAGTGCAGAGGATGGATTCAATGATGGTGGAGTAGAACTGTTTCAGCAGCTCCTGTGGCAGGTTAAACTTCCTCAGCTGGCGAAGGAAGTACAACCTCTGCTGGGCCTTTTTCACAGTGGAGTCAATGTGAATGTCCCACTTCAGGTCCTGAGAGATGGTGGTTCCCAGGAACCTGAATGACTCCACTGCAGTCACTGGGCTGTTCATGATGGTGAGTGGGGTGAGTGCAGAGGGGTCTCTCCTGAAGTCCACGATCATCTCCACTGTTTTGAGCGTGTTAAGCTCCAGGTTGTTGAGACTGCACCAGACAGCCAGCTCTTTTACCTCCTGTCTGTAAGCAGACTCGTCACCGTCCTGGATGAGGCCGATGAGTGTGGTGTCATCTGCAAACTTCAGGAGCTTGACAGAGGGGTCCTTAGATGTGCAATCGTTGGTGTACAGGAAGAAGAGCAGTGGGGAGAGAACACAGCCCTGGGGAGCTCCGGTGCTGATTGTACGGGTGCTGGATGTGTATTTTCCCAGCCTCACTAGCTGCTGCCTGTCTGTCAGGAAGCTGTTGATCCACTGACAGACGGAGGTGGGCACAGAGAGCTGATTTAGTTTGGGCAGGAGGAGGTTTGGGATGATCGTGTTGAAGGCCGAGCTGAAGTCCACAAACAGGATCCTCACATAAGTCCCCGGTCTGTCTAGGTGTTGCAGAACATAATGCAGTCCAATGTTTACTGCATCGTCCACAGACCTGTTTGCTCTGTAGGCAAACTGAAGAGGATCCAGCAAGGGCCCAGTGATGTCCTTCAGGTGGGCCAGCACCAGTTTTTCAAATGACTTCATGACTACAGACGTTAGAGCCACAGGCCTGTAGTCATTTAGTCCTGTAATTTTGGGTTTCTTAGGGATGGGGATGATGGTGGAACGTTTGAGGCATGAAGGGACTTCGCACAGCTCCAGCGATCTGTTGAAGATCTGTGTGAAGATGGGGGCCAGCTGGTCAGCACAGGATTTCAGACAGGCTGGTGTAACACAATCTGGGCCTGGTGCTTTTTTCCTTTTCTGCTTCCGGAAGACCTGGCGCACCGCATCCTCGCTGATCTGAATTGCAGGTGCCCCACCTGAGAGGGGGGATGCAGGAGGTGTGAATGGTGAGAGTGCTTGATTGGAGAGGTGTTCAGGATGGGTTGCAGGAGCTGTTAATGGTGTGAACGGTAGTTTGGAGAGGCATTCAGGGCTGGTTGCAGGAGTTGTGAAGGGTGTGAATGGTTTTGTGGGGAGGCGTTCAGGGCAGGTGGTGGGTGTTCTTTCAAACCTGCAGTAAAACTCGTTCAGATCGTCTGCCAGTCGTTGATTCTCTACAGTGCTGGGGGGTGGTGTCTTGTAATTGGTGATCTTCTTTAGACTTTTCCACACTGATGCGGAGTCATTGGAAGTGAACTGAGTCCTTATTTTTTCAGAATAATTCCTCTTTGCCACTTTGATCTCCTTTTCCAATGTGTATTTAGCCTGTTTATACAAGACATTGTCCCCCTTCACGTAAGCATCTTCTTTGGCCTGACGGAGCTGTCTGAGTTTTGCAGTGAACCACGGTTTGTCATTATTGTAAATTAGTTGAGTCTTTGTAGGAATACACATATCCTCACAGAAACTGATATATGAGGTTACAGTCTCTGTGAGTTCATCCAGATCGGTGGCAGCAGCTTCAAAAACACTCCAATCAGTGAGGTCAAAACAAGATTGTAAATCCTGCTCTGCTTCATTAGTCCATCTTTTTACAGTCCTTGATACAGGTTTAGCTGATTTTAGTTTCTGCCTGTAGGACAGTATAAGATGAACCAGAAGGTGATCAGAATGTCCCAAAGCTGCTCGTGGAACAGAGTGAAATGCATCCTTTATTGTGGTGTAACAGTGATCCAATATATTACTGTCTCTTGTGGGACATGTAACATGCTGTCTGTATTTTGGCAGTTCACGGGACAGATTGGCTTTATTAAAGTCCCCGAGAATGATTAAAACAGAGTCCGGGTGTTGTTGTTCTGTCTCTGTGATCTGATCAGCGAGTTTCTGTAAAGCTGAGCTCACATGCGCTTGAGGATGGATGTAAACACTGACCAGAATGAACGAGTGAAACTCCCGTGGCGAATAGAATGGCTTGCAGTTAATGAAGAGTGTTTCGAGATTTGAGCAGCACGTCTTCTTTAACACCGTTACATCTGTACACCACCGTTCATTGATGTAAAAGCATGTCCCGCCGCCGCGCGATTTCCCAGTCGATTCTGATTCGCGATCCGCTCTAAACAGCTGAAAGTCCGGCAGATGGAGCGCGCTGTCCGGTATGGTGTCATTCAGCCAGGTTTCCGTGAAACACAGAGCAGCAGAGTGTGTGAAATCCTTATTTGTCCGAGAAAGCAGAAGGAGTTCGTCCGTTTTGTTGGGTAGAGAGCGGAGATTTGCCAGATGGATGCTAGGCAACGGCGTTCGAAATCCGCGCTTCCTGAGTCTGACGAGCGCTCCCGCTCGCTTCCCCCGTCTGCGCGTCCTGAAGCGCTTGATCAGCGCTGCCGCTCCTCCGATAACAACGTTCAGTAAAACATCTGAATAATTGAAATCCGGAAAAACATCTTGTGGTGCGTTCTGCCGAATGTTCAGCAGTTCTTCCCTGGTGAAACTGATGGCAGGAATATAACTAAAGGCAGGACAAACTAACAAAAACACAAAAACATATGCGGAGCTCGTCACGGAGGCAGCCATCCTGTATCGGCGCCAGCGATTCTTTGATTATTGTAATAATATTATCATCTCACCTGCAATAATCATAGTGAAAATCGTGGAATGAAATGATCACAATTAATGCATGCATATAATTCAACAGTGCAACTGTTTGATTTAAGGGCCCCTTTCCTTGAGGTTAGCTCCAACATTGATCAAAATCACCTTCCATGTAACTTTCTAGAGATGCTTAGCTTGTCCTAGGGTTGGAACTAAACTCTTCAGGAATGTTGATAAGTCCAGGTATAGTATGACTCGTCAAATCATGTGGCTTGTTGAGGAAAAGTCATTTTAGGTGTGCAATAAGCGATTGGACTTGTCACAGAAACACCTTATCACAATTATCAATTTTCACACTCAACATATCCGATGTCTTTCAATTTTTTAATTATTTTAACTGCAGGAGACACAAGGGGATATCATTCTGCATCTATGTAGGTATGTAGATTGTTAGGTCTAGGTTGTGCAGTCTGGGGGAGGAGAAGATTACTCTCTAGACTGTGACTTGTCCGCCTGGGTTAAAAATAGCTAGGAGCTCTAAACCAATGAGGTTTTCATCTTCCCTGCGCTGCTGGTGGATTGTAAGTGTAGAGACGTTATCAGGACACCGCAACCAACCTCACTACTCTTTAGCACTCTGAATGATGTCCTGAGTCTTTGACGGCTCTACACGGTTTCTTACACCTCAGGTTAGATTCAGATGAAGGGTTTGCATTGTCAACGCAAGGTGGTCATATAAAACAGGATTTTCTTGCTGTTTTAAAATAAAGTAGTTTGATATGCTATGTAATAAAATACTATATCATTCATTTTAAGCTCCTCCCCAGGCAATTAATATTCAGAAATTGTCATGTCTGTGACATCACAGCCATGAGCACATTTCAACATTTATTCATATTTCTTCAAATCGGCTAAGCAATAGTGTGCCATGGTCCGTTTTTTTTCTTTTTTCTGTTGTTGGAATCCAGTAAATAAATACGTAAAACAACTAATTAAAAAAAACATAATTATGGTTTTGTTTTAGCTGGTTCTCATTCAGTCAATCTAGAGCTTATCCATTTTGTTCATTGTTTTGGAAATGTATATTTTGACGTTTGAATTCCTGCATTATGTAGGCGTCAGAACACTGTTTGTTTTTGCTCTAACAGTTATTCTGGGGTGATTAATGAAGAGTGCAGAGCATGGCTCGTGTTTGTTTATTCATTTCTGTGTGCCCTGTAAGAGACAATCTCAGCAGTGTCTTACAAGAGCAGGGCTTGTAAATATGTTGTCATGGGGATGACTGGCACAATGGACTGAAGTATTCCTGTTCCCTGTTCAGAGTGAGGGAAGCGTAAATGTATGGTGGAGGAGGGGGCAAACACAGCACTGTTGAATTCGATATGTAAGATAGATATAGAAAATCCAGATTATTAATAGTAGAACATAAGATGTCAATTTTATAATTGCTCTTTTAATTCTCTGAGGAATCATGCTATTTATGCGATTTAGGATTGAAAAATGGTTGGTTCAAATAATCTGACTAATGGAGCGAGTGGTCACTTTGAATATACTATAACTGTAATTTTCATCTTCTGTTTGAACATCTGTCCAGATGTCTGATTTTGGTTGGGATGAAGTTGTTGAAGGACTCTCCGAATATAAGTGGTGGTCAAGTGTTCTGTCAGATTCTCTGGTGCATGTTGTGATGCAGTTTGAGCAAAGATAATTGGAGTTCTGACAACCAGACACAAGCAATTTATTTTAATTCAGGAAAACAGAGTCAATGACAATAGTGTCCAAGATAAATACAATTTTCAACAAAAAATGTAATTGGTGTGACGTCTTGAATACATGTGAATGTACACATTTTTCATTTTTTCAAAGAAAATATCATATATATATATATATATATATCATGTCACTTTAAGTATGAATTGAAGTATTTTTGAATAAATAGAAAAAAAAATAAATAATGTCATTTCATTGGTCCTTGTGGATGTTCAGAATAGTAAATAGTTAGACAGTTGTTTCCTTGTGCAACTCAACATTTCTCTTTCCTATCCAGATATCTTCATGGCGGTTGAGGAAGTAAATGAGGCTGAGGAGGAAGTGCCGTTGGAGCCAGAGGCCAGTACTAGTCCACTTCCTTCAGTGCCAGAAGAGTTCCTGTCATGTAAGTTTTTCTTTACTCAGATAATCTTGTACATAACATGTGCGTAATGATTTGTAGTAAGGGTTTTTTTTTAGTCACAAACCCCTCGGAAGTGTTGTTATTTTTTTTTTTTTTTTATGCAGCTGCTGAACCTGCCCAAGAGATCCAGGTGACTGTCACTCTGACAGAGGGTTCCGAGCCTCCTCCGTGCGCCTCCACTTTAGTGGGTGTACCCTCCCTCTCCTTTCAGGCCTCTTCCACAAATGAAGACCATAACCAAGAGCACAGTTTCATTGGTGCTTTGGAAATGGGGAAGGAAACGGAGGATAAACTGCCTGATACTACAGAGGATGAACCTGAAGCAGATGTTTCAAAAGCTCTTCCTGCTTTGCCTACCAAAGAAACTTCCCCCAAACACTCTCGAGCACAAGAGGAAGAACCCATGGATGTCTGTCCCTCAGACCCCTCCAGTATGAAGGATAAAAGAATGACGAATGTCCCTGAAGCCCAGAGTGTTGTTGAAGAAGTTGGGCAGGAACAGCAGCAAGACAACCAACAGAACGAAGAGGAGAAGGTGGCAGATCCTGAGGTCACCTGTATTTTACCTGAGCCGGATAGTGTCCCACTGGTTGCTGAGTGCAGTCCTACCGTGGAGATGGACACTACACCAGCCAGCGACCACAGTTTCTCCAGTTTCAGCTCTCCCATTGAGGATAAGGGCCTCATCTTGAAGCATTCCCCGGGACTGTCCTCAGAGGGCTCAACCAAGTTGACCCAGTCCCCATTTTCCACTGGAGCCTCACCGAGGGAGACATCCCAAAGCCAGACACCTACCCATGGCCTGAATCCGTCTGGATACAGCCCCAGTTTTTCCAACACCACCTTCTTCCCCCTTACACCCAAGATAGGTATGGGAAAGCCAGCCATCTCAAAGAGGAAGTTCTCTCCAGGAAGGCCAAGGGTAAAGCAGGTAAAACTCTTGGTTTTTGGGCTTCCTTTCTCGCTGCTTGGCTCCTGGTTTCCCCTCGATCTCTTTTGGACACTGATTCTGTCTATGATCCACAGTTTTTAGCCACACAGTAATTACTCCTTTGCTCTCCATGTTCCTTCATCACATTGATTAGTGCCAGAGCGTAGCGTGTATTAATTAACATGGAAAGGCTCTTACTGTGCTGTCTCTGGCTCCGTCTCTGCTTCGCTCACTCATTCTTTTTCCTACTCTCTCTCCTGCCTCCCCCCCACCCCACCCCTGCCTTTCTCAAATACATCACTCACAGTATCCCAGGAGAGAGGGGGCTGGGAGTTGGCTCCAGAGCCAGGGGTTTATGCTAGTGGAACATAAAGGAGTCTTTTTGGAGGTGTGTAATTCGGATAACAGCTCACTGAGCTGGAAAGCACAGCACAAACCCATTTCCTCTTTGAGCTCTGGAGCAGGGGGGATACTGAAAACTCCTTTCTAGTGCCTTCTAACTTGTCATAAGTTTAAATTGATACTGGCATTGCGTTGTCTTTGTGCCCAGTAGAGTAAACTTCAAAGTACAATTAATCTAAGCATTCTTCTAGACAAAGATTAGTGTGCTCTTCTGGTGGTCACCTTGGCATCTCACTTTGGGAATACTTTCATCATCATTGATCTGATTGGCAGATCATACCGCAGCTCCCAGCAGGGCTTATGCACGATTATAAAGTTTATGTGAATATGCTAATGCTGGTGTGTACATAAGAGCCAAGTTACTGTACATAAGAGTTAGTCCACCCAGAAATGAGAATTCTGTCATCGGTTGCTTAACCTCATATCGTTCCAAACCCTTAAAACTTTAATTCATCTTCTAAACACAAATAAAGGTACTTTTAATTATAGATTTATTTTTTGAATGAAGAAAGATTTCTCTTCTTCTATTCCATGCAACCACAACTTTGATGTCTGAAAGTGTTCTTAAAGACATAGAATTTAAGCAGTTTCCTCTGTCTCTTGTGAGGAGCAGATTCAGTTTAGGCATTTTGACGCAAATACATAGACCATGACAAATATGGTAAACGGAATATCATTCGTTCTTGCAAGTTTGAGTTTTCATGTTTACCATTTTTGAGCTCTATGTATTTGTTGTTCTGTGTGTATAGTGTTAATGAAAACCTAAATTAAATCTGTTTTTCATATAAATAGATTGGTCTTTACTAGGTATAGACTGGGGCATTCAAGACTTACCCAAGGGTTTTTATTAACAGGCGAAGTTCCTCTTTTATGTCTTTCATGTAAAGTTCTTTTGACTATCAAGCATATTTTGCTGAATTGTAATTTTTATGATGCTGCTAGAAAACGCTTTTATTCAGAAACATGCTTGCATGGAATATTTGAAAATGTACCACCTAAATGTATTTTAGATTTTCTATCTTATGTTAAGTTGAAATGTTTTATATAATGTAAATCTTATGGATGATACTGAACATTTTTGCCATGTAAATAGCCATGATGCTAACATAAAAAAAACTTAATAAACAAACAAACATATAAATAGATTGTGTGTCTTCCAAAAAAAAAAAAAAAAGTGGATTAAACCACTTGATTCATATGGATATTAAAAATATCATATGTTTTTAGTTTCTATGGCTCTGGTTGTTTTTCTCTCTGGAGTGTGAACCATCTGGATACCTCAGTGTAATTTGATTTGGCTCCAACTGACATTTCTGGTTTGATGTGTATAAGTGCGTTCATGAGTAGGTACACACCCCCAGTGTTATTGTGTGTGTGTGTATATTAGAGAGATTTAGTTTTATTTGGTTTTGTTGTGCAAATGAAGTAACTCCTGCTAACTCTCTTCAGAGATGATCAGGCTTGCTTTAGGCTCTAAATTTAGTAGATATTACAGGGATTTGCTTGAGTTTTTATTTGAAGATATGTATCTCTTGTTAAAGTATCTCTTGGATGCCTACCTAATAAGCTAAAAGGGCTTGCCTCTCCATGTATTTTATATTTGTACCATATTTGTACATTTTGAAAAGCCTCAGGGGCTGGAAATTCAATACAAAGACATGCTTCTTCCTCAAAATGCTCTTACTGAACTAACATTGCATGGCTGTCAATAAGCAATCACCAATATAAACACATTGATTTGTTTTGTCAGATTTTATCATTTTATTTGTTTTTATTTGATGTCTTTATTTACTGTCATGTTGGCATGATGATATTTGTTTCTTTCTAAGTTGCCTCCCTCGACTCACTCTTTAACTCATGTTTCAGGAGAGCTTTTCTTTTCTTTTCCTTTCTTTCTTTTTAATCCTTGAGAACAGTTCATGGGTCTTGTGTCTAAGGAATGGTCATTTGTTTTGTTTTATTAGGAAGCAATGTTCTGAGCTCAATACAAGTTGTGCCCAATTCACATCAAGAATTTGTTGATTACCACAGAAAATAATGTTAGATAAAAATGATGATGGAAATGGTATACAATGTCTGCGTTGCCCAGCTAAAAAAGTTCATATTTTAAATTTAGCAATATTGTGGGTCAGTATTATTGTGCCTGGTAATCATCAGTGTATCACACTGCTGTCCGCTGACATTACGTTGTATTGGAGCTCAGACATTCATGTAAAGTAGTAGTTTGGGACAAAATGATACATGACAGGGAAAACAACACAAGCAAAAAAACAACCGGCCCGTGGCTGTTATTTATAATTTAGAAATAATTTTTTTATTTTGTAAAACTAAAATAAAGGCCTTGCGGTGATTGTTATGCATTGTAATTATACTGACTAACACTCATTAGCTCGTCAAACAGGCTAAATGCTCCCCATGACGCTCTATGTTTGATCAAATTCTCTGTTTATCTCAAAGAACTGCTTGTTATCATGCTGTCACGATCACACTTGTTTTGTACAAACAAATAAGCATGGATGTTTTCATGGAGGCGTAATGACGCTTTAAAATGAGGATCCTCGTGTGTTTTCTTTGTAAGCTAATTTAGCAGACTTCCCATCAAATTGAAACTCACTCAAAGCAAATACTAACTATTGGTTTTCTTAAGACACGCAAAATAATTATGCAATGTCACTGTCATGTTTCAGGGTTTTGTCCCAAACTTCATATTTCATTGTATTGGCTTGATATGATGCATTTGTGTAGACGTTTTGCATTCATTTGACATGCTGTGTTCTTGTTGCTGGCTTTCACATTTATTTTGCTGCATTTTGTCACCCCTTATCATCAATATACCCTCCCCCCTCCGTCTCTTCTCCGCCGCTTTACCTCAGGGTGCATGGAGTAATCGTAGCGCAATGAGCTCGCCCTCCTGGTCTCCAGAGCGCTCGGATGCCTGGGACAGCCCTAAGACCAGGCCGATGCATGGGCTGCCCATCTGGACCATGAGATTGGTAAATGAGGGGAGGGTGTTGAAGGGTTTGAGCCCTGAAGGGGACTGAGCTTTTAAGATGAAGATCCATTGCATATTTCCATGTTCACATTGTGCATTAATATAATAAATGTTTGAGATGATAGCATGTTCATATAACAAACCCTGCACATCTCTACAAAACCATGTGCATGAGTTGCATCCTTTCCACTGCAGCAGTATCTCAACAGAATTACTGTTCTTCTCTGTGGCCGCACTTGAGCAGATTTAGAGGAGTGCCTGCCTTAACCCTCGTCTATTTTTTCCCTCTCCATAATTCATTTTTGCACAAATTAGACTCAGACTGTAAGGGCGACGGAGTACGCCAAGCTTCCTTAGGCAATCTCTCTAAATGAAGTTGACATCTCCTGTCTGAGTAGTGCTGCTTGGCTACAGTGAGGTAATTACCTGGGAGGAAGTGGGAATTGGGCCAGAGCTTCAGCCTCGATGCAAACGCAATGTGACACCTTCAGAAGAAGGGCGAGTTGGCAGAAGCCTGGCCTGAAATGTGATCTGTAAGTCAGTGTAGTGTTCAGGGAATTTGGCTGAACCTCAGAGGGTCAGATCTTGGGATGGACGGATGAGTTTTTATCACAAACACAGATGCAACGGGTTTGGTGCCTTCCAGAAAGTTTTCCACCATGTCAAGCTAGGGTATAGTTGGGTTCAGGAAATTATTTCTCCTAAACAGCAAAAGCATTTTCAGTGAAATCATTCAAGCAATAGTACCATGTGCTATTAGAGAATAATATGTGTGGATTTGAGCTAGGCGATATAGCGAATTTCAGTGCAATGAATGAAAACTATTTTTTTTTATTTTCTTTTTTTTTCCTTTGCAGAAT
This sequence comes from Carassius gibelio, assembly GCF_023724105.1. Taxonomy (NCBI): domain Eukaryota; kingdom Metazoa; phylum Chordata; class Actinopteri; order Cypriniformes; family Cyprinidae; genus Carassius; species Carassius gibelio. The sequence goes on from NC_068394.1 coordinate 19,857,270, forward strand.
GTAATAGTCAAAAAAATATATATATGTTCAAGGTTAACTGTTATTTTTTATTTAAATGCTGGTGTGTTGTTAATAATTTTATTATAATTTAGAAAATAAAAAAATCTATCTGAAAATAATCCACTGATGACTCTAGTAATTGAACATTAAAATTAAATACTTTAACAACTTTGTTTTTTATCTCCAGAGAACATTTCTGAGTGATAATATAAAACGTAAATCAGTGTTTGAAACATAAAAAAATAAATAATAATTTGTCCATATAGATCAAACTTAGCAGCTCTTTTACCATTTTAAGTGAGTTTTAAATCAGTGATGCCATTATAATACAATGAGTCTGTAAAATCTTAATGGCCAGATATAAAGCACATTAAAGTCATCATGATATCCCCATGTTGGTTTGTGGAGTGCATGTAGTACTCACCCTTTAATGCTATATATCAAACTCAATTTTCCCAAAGTGTGCCTTCATAGAAATGCAATAATATCCTTTCTCCCGGTCTCTGTCTGCTAGGGTCGTGGATCTGGCTTTCCTGGAAGGCGGCGACCCAGGGGAGCTAACCTCTCGGGGCGAGGTGGCAGGGGACGCTCCAGGCTAAAGATGGAGAGCAGCCCCGTGGTGACCCCCGGGGTATGAAGCCCCCACCTCTACAAGCATAAATAAAACAGCACTCAGATGTGCCTAATGCTCACATTAAAGTCTGGGAAATGCACTCACGCTCAGCAGAGCTTCAGCAGCAGTTCCCGGCCCAAATGGCCTTTTCAAAATAGCAAATGCTGACATTTTCCCCAACACAAGCGACTTGTGATGAAGAAGATTGAGGTTGTATGTACTTGGCTGCCAATATGATAAAACAGGCAATTGTGTACTCCGCAGCCATGCTGTGGTTTACACACAATGAACATCTTAACTCTGTCAGCCAGTCTCATTACAAACCAGTGGCACACTAAATTGTGACGTGTAGGCCTATTCACACTGAGTGTGAATTTTCACCATGACAAGCCTCTTCATTTAAACTGTCCATTCCTATGAAGCCCATTACACCAGCTAAACAAAGCTGCATTATTTTTTTCTCATCTAGAAGTTGAATACATTTTGCATATATATATATATATATATATATATATATATATATATATATATATATATATATATATATATATATATACAGTACAGACCAAAAGTTTGGACACACCTTCTCATTCAAAGAGTTTTCTTTATTTTCATGACTATGAAAATTGTAGATTCACACTGAAGGCATCAAAACTATGAATTAACACATGTGGAATTATATATGGAATTGTATACAAAACAAAAAAGTGTGAAACAACTGAAAATATGTCATATTCTAGGTTCTTCAAAGTAGCCACCTTTTGCTTTGATTACTGCTTTGCACACTCTTGGCAACAGTCTTGAAGGAGTTCCCCGAGAGATGCTTAGCACTTGTTGGCCCTTTTGCCTTCAGTCTGCGGTCCAGCTCACCCCTAAACCATCTCGATTGGGTTCAGGTCCGGTGACTGTGGAGGCCAGGTCATCTGGCGCAGCACCCCATCACTCTCCTTCTTGGTCAAATAGCCCTTGATGCCTTCAGTGTGACATAGTTATGAAAATAAAGAAAACTCTTTGAATGAGAAGGTGTGTCCAAACATTTGGTCTGTACTGTATGTATACATATATATATATATACATATAATTATAATTATTTTAATTTTTTTTAATCTAGCTGATATTAACAGATAATGAATAATAATATAATATAAATACTAGGGCCGGGACTCGATTAAAAAAACTAATCTAATTAATTAGAGGCTTTGTAATTAATTAATCGAAATTAATCGCATTTTAATCGCATATAAATATTTGACCTGAGAACAGTGAGAAGTAATTTTTTTTTCACATGGATTTATAGTATACCATTGAATAATGACTGAATACATAAGCTTAAGCAACAAAATAGTGTTTATTTTTGTTCAACCAAGTCTAGCAGACCAGTGCAATTTTTGCCATGAAGTGTAGCAATAGCATATTTAGAAACAATTTAGAAATAGTACATTTCAGAAATTCAGGAAGCTTATAGGTGCTGGAACCTTCTGTAAAGAGTTTTTTAAGTAAAACACAATACTGTCAATTACATTCAGAACATTGGAAACACTGACTATTAGAAAACATCTCTCTGTTGCTTCAGAGGCCATAACATACTAAGTCCAACTCTCAATAACCTTGGCCAAAACAATAAAGAGTTCAACATAAACTGTTGCACCAACAAAATAATACATAGTTCAACATAAAGTGTAAAGTCCACGCTAGCTGCTATATGTTTTGCGTTGAGGTGATACTTGAGGCTCGATGTGCTGCAGTGATATGCGAACATAGACAGTAAAAGAAGCGAACGCCAGTTGGTGCTCCAGTATAATCGGTCCGCCGAAACAAATCCAGTGAGAAACGTTCCGCGGTGCAAAAATAATGCGGGAATTTTTTTTTTCTGTAATTAATTAATCTTAGTTAACGCGTTATTTTTTGTGTAATTAATTAATCTCAATTAACGCGTTAAAGTCCCGGCCCAATAAATACACATGTAAGAAACATGACCCTGCATTGTGGAACCAGCACAGCAAGCTATTTTTTTTATTTTTATTAACAGCCCTGCTGTTTTTATGGTGCATTGCAAACTTAAAGTGATAGATACCGTAACCAAAAAATGTAAATTGTCATCAATCACTCACCCTCATGTTGTTCCAAACCCATAATATTTTTATTCATCTTTAAAACACAAAGATATTTCTGTATAAACCTGAGAAATGTCTGTCCATTTTCATCAAAGCTTCAAATTGTAAGTAAAGACATTGTAAAAGTAATCCAAATGAATCTAAAAATTAATCAACATACATACATTGAACACGTCAAACATGGTCAATTGCAGCTCAACCATACTTGCTTGATGAACAAGGACCAGGGAGGTTTGTACTCGCACTTCAAGCAAGTACGTTTTAACTCCCATTTACTATATTTGATGTGTATACTGTTAACATTTTTTTACGTGTGTAAATAAATCTCAAGTTTTGTATAATGTGTTTGGACATGATAATAATTAATTGATGATAATAAATAACTGATGACAGAATTTTCCCCTTAAGACAAGCTTGTCCCAATATAAGCATTAGTTGAGAAAAAATAAAGTAAAATTCTGGTGGAGTAATAAAAACTGTACTACTGTAATAGCCTAGCTAAATCCAGATAATTTAAGCAAGTTAACAGTTTAAATTGGGATTTGGGTTCCATGTGAATTAATGACCAATTATATCAAATTATATAAATTAATTGAGTATATATTGTCCATAGCTGTTTTTAATGCTAACCTTTTCAGTGGCATTAATTTTTATTTTATTTTGTTCCAGGTGAGCTTAATGGATTCTCCATATGTGGTAAAAGAAGAGGAGGAAAACTCCATGCACAACACTGTAGTCCTGTTCTCTGCCTCTGACTCCTTCACACTTAAACAAGTAAGTCTACCAGTGAACTTAAGGCAAAATAAAACAGTTTTGCGTTTTCGCTTAGTGGTTTCGTGTTTTTTTGCTACAGATAATCACAATTGCCTCAAAAAGAATTTGTGCACTTATCAACATTAAGGCACTATAAATAATAATTAAGGCACAACGTTTTTGAACATTAAGGCTGAATATCTGTAATTCAGTTAACACTGTGAAAACTCTTGACACATGATCATGCTCTAAAAAAATATGTGCCTTGGATGATCTTTATGTAAGCATGGGTGTGAGAAATAACTTCACCGGTGGACATCTGATCTCTCTTGTGTCTCCAGGACATGTGTGTGGTGTGTGGGAGCTTTGGGCAGGGTGCTGAGGGCAGACTGCTAGCTTGCTCCCAGTGTGGCCAGTGCTACCACCCCTTCTGCGTCAATATTAAGGTAAGACCCCCACCATAGCATTCATAGCTGAACCTGTTTATGGGCTGCTCTTATCTGGAGTGAAGGTTAATGGTGTGTGAGATAAGTGTGACAGGTCAGTGTAAGAGGAGCTGGATAAAAGCAGCCCGAGGGTAATGAGTAAAATGTTAAGAGGATTATGAAGCAGACTATAAAGTCTGTGTCTTATGTAGATAGACTAAAGCAGAGATCTTTATCCTGTAAAGACAGCAGGGACAGAAGAATACATCAGAGTGCTTTCGGTATCTCTCAGCGCTTTGAGATATGCCAGAAACTTCCTGATCTTCATTTAATATAAAAGGCCCAGATGGATTCTACATTTTTTTCCTCATATTCCCAGATCAGATTCTGAAATCTGCTGAGATTGATGTGGAGTTTTGTGCACAGAGATTCAGTGTGAGCCTGATTAGGAACAATTAAAGTAATAAACCTCAAGTGGCGGTGGTGCATTAAAGTGATTGTTGGTTGTGGAGAGTGGCTTATTAAGTGTTTAATGGCAGCCCTAGCAATATGATAAAAACACTAGCATTTTATAAATGTATTATTAATAATAACCCCAGTGATATAGTTTTGTGTAGCCGGACATTTATTGTCTTATAAACACCTGCAATCTCCATCATTAAAGGTGCCATATGCAAAAATTGAGGTAAAAATATCCATAACATGACCTACACGCATCAAAAGAATGAGAAGAAATAAGGGCGATGATGTCATAAAAAAATGTCAAGTTATAGGGCTGCAGAGATATCTACCTTAATTAGCATTAGCATTACTAGCCCCGGCCTGACAGGTGTCTTAATACCAGTTTCGGCCATGGGAGGCGGTATGCGGGCAACATAACCACCAGCCAACCTGCAATACACGAATAACTCGCAAGGCTTGTGGGCGTGTACTTGAACCTGATGTAAATCATGTGGAAAGTACAGCCCCCTACTTCATTTCAGTTCAGGGAAGAGAGAGAAATGATGTCTCAAGCCCTTGGCAAGAGACCCCTACCACCACCACCCGCTACAGGGAAACAACCGTGCTCGGAATCACAAATCAAATCCGATAAGAAAAGGAGCCGACCCAGAGTAAACATCGGCACTGTTTTCAATCACTGGAGACAACTGATGGACCATAAAGAATTGAGGCTCGTTTCCGAACTTGCAACATTTCTAACAGTAAGTTAGATGCTGTTAGTATTTCGCTAGAAGTTTGTTTTATATGTTTGTGTATTTGTTTTCTTGAAGTTATAACATAGCAATGTATCGAAGGCTGTTCGATAAACGTGCTAATGTTAGCGATGGCTAACCGTTACCCATTTTATTATATCATAACTAACCTGCTCTGTCTAGTATGTTGGTCTCCGTGTCCTCTTTGCTTCGTGGTTTTTCTGTGCGTGAAAAAATTGATGTGTGGCGTGAAAGCGTGTGAAAAGAGTCAATTGTGTGTGTCTCACGCTGAATGCTTGAGAGTTGGCACATTATTTCCCAAGCAGAATAAAGGTTGATTATTGCTGTTTAGTGTTTGTATTAATCTATGATGTGTCCCTGTTTGCGTACAGGGACATAAAAAATAAATTAAAAGTGATACGTGGACCAAGGTGTCTGAGATTGTTCATTTTAAGTAAAGGATCATAATATTTCGTCCACATCAATATTTAATGAGGTTAACTTCTTACTCCTTGTGGTTAGTCTGCACGAGATCAACAAGCTTGTTTGCTTTGCGGTCGCTTTAAATACAAAATAAGCATTCGATCTACGTTAGAGCCGTCTGAGCGTTCACAAATCTTTCTGCAGCGTCGTGAGCAGAGCGGTAAGAGCGATTTTTGACACTCTAGACGCCGGCGGTGTGAACGCACAGTTAGGCTTTGGCTATGGCTGTAGTGTTGTTGTGAAAGTAGGGGCGGAGCACAGAGACTATGCCGTTTCTCGTTTGTTACTCTAGAGTAGACCAATTCACTTTATTGAGGCATACTGCCCCCATCTGTTATGGAATGTGGAGTATGACTTGATTTTTTTTGCCAAACATTACAGATGGCACCTTTAAGGTTCAAGTACCCCTTCATCAAGGTTGTGTTAAAAGTTTCCCTACCAAAAACATAATGAGATAAAATGATTATTTATTAATTTTGAGAGCCCTGATATTTTATTTTAAATAGCAAATAGTTTATTTATTTTTTATAAACCCCCTGGAAGTACCACCTGAGGGAACATGTACCCCTTGTTGGGAATCCATAATGTAGCTCATTAGCTTATCTGCTGGCGGTTTGAGTTCTTCCTTGTTTTATTTAAGCTTAGTACATTAGAATAGAATTTAGTTCAGGTGTAGGTGCACATTTATCATCTATTATAAAACAGCTTGTCCCATCAGAATGTAGAGCTTGGAAATATCTACCTAAACGTATCTACGTATGTTTTTTTTTTTTTAGCATCCAACAGGCAAATGTCATGTCCAGGTGTCATGCATTCTGATGTCTAAACCAAGCACCTGTGAAAGAGCTGTCTTCCTCTCATTCAGTCGTGCAGTTGGTCTGTGCAAGCAGCTGCAGTTAACAATCACAGCTGCTGAAGAAATCCCAGATAACAGAACAAGGGCATTTATTTAAAGATAATAGATATCAATTCTGCTATTTAGTCACCCTCATATTGTTCTAAACCCATTTGACTTTGGGAAAAATGCTACTATTTCATACGGTGAAAGTGGATGACGATGTATACTGTCAAGCTTCAAAAATGCTATAAAAGTAGTCCATGCAAATAGGGTGCTACATTTCTAGGGTTTCAGGACTGTTCATTTTTTTATGTTAAAACTGGTGCAAAACGTACTGTATTAAGGAACCATTTTGGAATGTGGGGAAGTCTAAATGAGATTTGAGAGCTGCAGCAGAGAAGAACTTTTTATTTGATTTGATTTGATTTATAAAATTATACATATATATATTAATGACTTAACAAGCTTCAAAAGTTTGTAAAGATATTGTAAAAGCAATCCAGTTGAATTTAGTTTTTTATTCAAAGTTTTCTAAACAGACGTGATTATATGAAAATGATTTTTAATTTGTCAACACCAGCTCAACCATACAAAACCTCATTGGTTCTCATCATGCATCAAGCAAGTACAGTTGGGCTTGTGTTTACCATATTTTAATATGATCTATCCATGTGTGTTGATCAGTGTGAATAAAAGCCTGTAATAAATGTGTTTGTCACGTAAAGCCGAGAACACAACTACATGACTGTCAGGCCAATTATGAATGGAATTTGGTCTTGAGGACAGATCGTGTGCCCAGTCGGACAGGGTTTGTTCCAGTTAGGCTCAGTCACTATTTGCAGTCGGCAGGAAAAAGTTGCATAGTGTGAAGTATCTAAAGATTATAATCTTAGAATTTAAGAACCTGTCATTCCTCAAAGATTTTTGTAAACATGGTTAATATTTGTGGCTGACACCAGCGAGATGTGTTCACTGTCAAATATCATTTAGCATTCGTTTTGTAATTTTGTCTTTTTTCTTGATTAAGAGAAAAACCTTGATAGTCATTCTTGTTATTTTTTCTTGGCTTTCTTTTAATTGGTTAACACTGCAAATGAAATTCTTTCAGTGCTTGTCTCTTCTTCAACACTTGACACTTGACAGAACACTGCTCGATTCATATGGATTTTTTTTTTTAAGTTCCAAGGTTTGTTTTTGTGGACTTTCAACAGACGCAGAGAAATCTCTCCAATCTTTCATTTTTGGGTGAACTATCCCAATGAAGACGACTGGGAATTCACCTGATGAGATATGGATTGCTTGCATGCTTCTCTTTTGGGGTTTGACAGCTCCTGGTCACTATGTATTAAAAAAGCACTAAAAGTGTCATATCGTATTTTATTTCATTTTCATTTTTTTATTTTATATGAACTAGTCTTTTAACTCAGACTTTGCGTGTTTAAATAGGTTATCAACTTGTCATGTCAAGCATATATGAAGTTTTTCTTTATTAATATGCATCAAATGGTCCCGTTCCCCAGCGGAGTACAAACCAAGTGGTGCTAGTGAACAGCAGGTGGACTGGACATGTCTGTTAGTACAGGATGATGTGGTTGGATTGATTTATCACCACCCACCTAAATTGATCTGTAAATGCCAGTAAATCCTTTTGACAAATACCTCTGACTCCAGAGACATCTTACGGCTGTGTTCTTTGTGGGTTATTTTATCCATCCAGATTATAGCCTGCTAAATATATAACCGTCCATTGCCCTTTAGTGCTTGACCTGTGACCTCTGACCTCGTGTGTGTGTGTGTGTGTGTTTTAGATCACGAAGGTGGTGTTGAGTAAAGGCTGGCGCTGTCTGGAGTGCACAGTGTGTGAGGCATGTGGGCAGGCCAGTGACCCCGGGCGCTTGCTGCTCTGTGATGACTGTGACATTAGCTACCACACATACTGTCTGGACCCACCACTGCAGAATGTACCCAAAGGCAGCTGGAAGTGCAAGTGGTATGTACACACACACAAACAGAAGTCTTTGCTAAAATTAGATGCAGCTTTGGACCGCAGCCCAGTTTGGTGCTTTCATAGCTCTGTCTTCATCTGTCATTTTTTTGAACCATCAAGATTACTTGCAAGCCCCTATTAATTGCATAAATGAACATATAGTTTTTTTTTTATGTTTGTATTGTCACTAAATGTGACCTGTCAGTTTAAAATGATATAATGAGCTATAATAGATTCAAAATTAATATATACAACATATGATTCACAAATGTTTAATAATAAAAAAAATGAATACAATAAAAAAAAAAAAAAAAACACAAATTTGTTTATCAATGACTAGTAGACGATCTTAAAATAGCCACATGAAAATCCATAGCAATTCATGTGTGTATCCAATGTGTGTGTTCTGTGTATATTTATATCACATATATATATATATATATATATATATATATATATATATATATATATATATATATATACACACGTGCATATGTATATGATATATTTCTTAAACATATACATGTTTGTGTGTATTTATATAAATGTATTTTTTTATGAATGCAAATTAGCTTTCGCATTTGTGAATCCTGTTTAGTAAATATATTCATTTTAAGACTATTTAAGCTCTATATTTGAGGGCTGAATTTGACTGTTTCTCAGAGAAAGCTATAATAGAGCTTCAGAACACTTGTAATATGGTGCATGAGTCGTGAAGATTTATTTGTGAAGAAAGTGTACTTAATTGTCCAAAAAAAGAATTCAGAATGTCAGTATGCAGGATCTTAATTATCTACGGAGCCCAGCACATGACATGCAAGAAAAATAAAATAAATGGTGCTCACTATTTACTTATCCATTCCCTCGATGTACTAAAACGTGCACATGATTACTATTTCATTCTCTCCATTTGCTTAATCGTGCACACGATTTACTAATTAGATCTCTCAATTTATAAACTGTGTGAATGATTGAGCAAATTTAGGGAACAAATTAGTAAATTGTGCGCACAATTTATAAATTGAGGGAATAACAGTAAATCGTGCACATAATTTAGCCTACAATTTTTTTTTTCCTGCATCCCATGTGCGGGGCTCCGTTTTTTTTTTAGTATTATTATTTCTTTCTCTTGTTTTTGGAGTTAAATATAACCTTGACATTTTCTGTCTGTGACCATTCTCTCTGAATTTCATCAATTTAAATTGCAATGCTTTAACATTATCTCTTTGTTAGCTTCATGTCTCTCTTTGCATGCCTTTCTCTCATTTTTTTCTCTCCCTCTACCCATCTAACACTCTTGATCCTCAGCAGCTGCTTTCAAACGAGATCTAAAGGGATTTCCTACATATTTGCTGTAATGTCACATGTAATCCTCATTCAAACACAGCTTGGTTTGCAATGCATTGTGGTGCTTTCAGTCAGAGCTTTACCTGGATTGGAGCCATTGAAATATTTATTTTTAAGGCAGCACAGTTTATGCTAAGCCATGTGCAAACAAAAGGTGTGTCCATTCACAGAAAGGCCACAAAAATGAGTGTAAAATAATGGATTTAGTTGTTTATGATTAAAAGTGTGTATGTTTCTGGGATAAGGTGATTTACGCATGTATTTTTTTATCGGTAACTGCATTGTTCTCCATCAGGTGTGTGCTGTGTACTCATTGTGGAGCTACGTCGCCTGGCCAGGGCTGTGAGTGGCAGAATAACTACACACAATGCGGTCCGTGTGCGAGTCTCACAGTGTGTCCCGCGTGTGCGCGCAGCTACAGAGAGGAAGAGCTCATCCTACAGTGCAGGCAGTGTGACAGGTGGGTGGCACTCCATCATGCCAAATGCCATAATGGCAAAATAAAAGAGTATCTTGGGAAATGGCTCAGCGGTAGATTAATACATGAATTAAACGTAAGTGTTGATGGGGGAAAATATTCAGCACATTGAGCATGTGATATTTAATGGCTTATTTTTAATGGCTAACTGGTTGCAAATGTGGCCTAATCATGGTGTTTGGTCTACAGGTGGGTTCATGCCTCATGTCAGGGGCTGAACTCTGATGAAGAGGTGGAGAGCGCATCAGATGAGGGCTTCGACTGCTCTCTATGTAGAACACATACCACATCCACGCCTGGTAAGAGCCTCAAACTTCTGGAATGCTCACATATTCAGAAACCGGCTTTAATCAGCTTTTGTTTGTAGTTTGATTTGAGTTTGTTAATTGATTTTATGCCTCGTTCCGTTTGTTCAAACTACAAAGAACTAAACCGATTTGATTTGCATATGCTAAAAAAAAAATTGCCTGGCTGCACAAAAATTCCCTAATCGTGAGCTCAGGTGAATACGCTTGATGAATTATCTTTTGTTGACTTGTGTATGATGTGCATGTTGATGCCCAATTTTTCAGGACCAGATGGACACTAGAGTGTTTTGGTCAATGAAACTTTGTTCCAGCAAAATTGTGATTCATTAAAAAAAAAGCAGATGGGCTGAATTTTAAAACAAGCTGCAACTTGTTCATGTGAATGAAACCGCGATTAATGTAATCTGCCTTTAATGGCTCCAGACTGGCCTCCTATCAATAAATGACTAAATAAATGACTGTGAATATGCAGTGTTAACTTGAAATAAGTCAAACTTCCATCTTGCTTATGTGTTGTTACAGGTGGCACAGTGGAAAAGCTCATTGACATCAACGAGCCTCCTGCAGTGGCACAGATTCTTACAAAAGTCAAGGAAAATGGTATTTATAAATATGGGTCTTCACTTTGCTCTAACAGTTTGCTATGTATTTTGCTTATGTTTCGATGGACTCTTACGGTCATCATCGCTGTGTTCTGTTCTTGTTCTGTGCCAGAGTTCCAGCGGACCTACACTCAGGATGGTGTGTGTCTGACCGAGTCGGGCTTGTTTCAGCTCCAGAGTTTATGTGTCCAGACGGCACGCCGCAGACGACCCAAACCTAAACTTAAGCTGAAAATCATCAATCAGAATAGTGTGGCCGTGCTGCAAACGCCCCCTGACCCCCAGCCTGAGCTCTTCAGAGATGGAGACTTGGACGACAGTAGAGGTAAAGAATGTGTTTGCGCTTAAAGGTGACGTTTCCACACCACTGGTCAAGTCTCAAAGAAACTCAAATTCATGTCTCTACATATAAAAATGGGATAAGAGGAGGTTTTTTAATGTGAAAACATTGCACGCATAACATTTAAATTAAAATTTTGTGCATATTGGCCACCCTGCTCTGTAAAACAAGAAGGTGAGCCTTGTAATGAATTCGACTTGGAGAGAAAAGACAGCCTTTGAAAACAGCAGTCAGCAAATTATACCTGCCTTGGCATTTCAGTGATCAGAGGCTAGGCGGCCCGAACTGAATTAATGGCCTACCCTTCCATCGTAGTGCCAGTCTGAGAGAGCAGGCGGGGGTTAATGAGGAGGAATGGGGCCAACAATTTAACCTCCTCACTGCCAGATACCATGTATAAAATGGCAATTTACAACTTTAAACTAAAGGCTTGAATAACTCCAGCTCCTGGGTTAACATTAAAAGTTGAATTCTAAGACTTAAATGTATGATTCATATAATCTACACCCCATTAATTACAGGGCTTTAAAAAATCTGAACTTTATACAAAAGAAATAGAAAAACAGTACAAAAATTGTGTTTAGATTAAATTTCTCTTTTCATCCTTTGTTAAAACTAAGTTTTTTGTTGTTGTTTTTGTGGATTGCGCCAATAATTTTTTCGAAACAATCCTCTGTTTTATTTTACTTCACCTGCCTTTACACCTTTCTTTGTTTTTGTCGTCTTTATAGAAGTCAGATGGCATTGAACGCAAATGTGTGTGTTTCGTTTTTATTATGTGAGTGAATTCTGCAGTTAAAGCTGCGGTAGGTAACTTTTGACGCTCTAGCGGTTAATAAACAGAACATTTGCGTCTTGCAGAAGAACATCGTAGCCGGAACTACTTCTCTCTGTTTATGTCTATGAAGAATCACAACGGTACTGGGTTACTCCACCGCGGTACCCCCGAATCAATCTAAAATAGTCTGAATATAAACACTTATTATAGGTGCAACCTAGTGATTCAGGACAAGCCAAACACACGGTTTGGAAAATGGATTCATGGTGTACTCCCTTATTATATAAATTTTTCTACATTTTGAACACAAACAAAGTTACAGACCGCAGATCTGATTGGTTGTTTCTTACCGGGAGCGCATGACTTTCTGCCAATGGCAATAGGACCACTCACATTTTCTAGTGAGTGGTGCACACTGTTTTTTGTGTATGTATCTTTGTGTGGTTTTGAGAATATTCTGTCATCTAGAGTGCTCTGTGTTGTTTGGCTGCATTGCAGAGGGCAACCTGATGGACTGTGATGGGAAATCTGACTCTAGCCCCGAGCATGAGCACTGTGATGACCACCTGAAAGGGGCCAACGGCAGCGACAGCAGCAAGAAGAGGAAGAGGAAGCCGTACAGACCTGGTGAGAGAGCGAGAGGGAGAAAGGTGCACTTATCTGAAAGGACAGCTCCACTGGACTGTGAAATAGTGCGGCTGCGAATTCTGGACCTTAAATAGCATCCCACAGTGCTCTTTGCTCTTTAAAGCTCCTTGTTGGGGAGTACTCCAGAAAGAACATTCTCTCAGAGCGTTTTTCTAACTAAAGAAGTAATCTCTTTAAAGTCATGTCCTTTTTAAGCACTACCTTCCATTTCATTTCTTTTTTTATGTATATATAAACACATACAGTATAGACTTATGTGCATTCATTTTGTTTTTTAAAGTACCCCCCCCACACATTTTTGAATAGGGATGAACACATGCAAATTACAAAAATGTAAGTTTAAGTGCTCTTTATTTGGTTAGTTGTGCATTTCATTGGTTTTTTTCCTCTTAGCCTTGTACCTTCCCATTGAAGTATTTACACTATTTAGAGTACAATAAACCGACCTCATTCTGTGTCCATGCTGTGAACCGTGGTGGGTCAGACTGAGCCAGTGTGGTACAACCAGAAATAGACTTACCTGAAATGCTTGCTCCAGAAGCGTTGCCAAGATGAATCACCCTCTCCTGGCCTAAAGTTAATAAGTCATCTTGAATTATGGAGATGAATATCAAGACGTCACTGTAAGGATCCCACATTAGGGTTATTTCTCCCAAAAATGAAAATTTAGCCATTAACATACCCACCGTCAAGTCATCCTTGGTGTATATGATTTTCGTCTTTCAGATGAATCCAGTCAGAGTTATATTAAAAATGGTCTTTGATCTTTCAAGCGGTTTAATGGCACTCAGTAGGTTTTGCAGTGCATCAGTCCAAAAGAATTTAAATAAAAAGTGCCCATCCTTAATAAAACGTGTCTCCTGTAGCGAATCGAGGTATTTTTGTAAGACAAATAACCATATTTAATACGTAATTATCAATTGAATCTAGCTTGCGTTCACTGTTCACTTGAAAGAAGAAAGTCATATACACCTAGGATGACTTGAGGGTCAGTAATTTATGGAAATTTACATTTTTGGGTGAACTAACCCTTTAATTCCTAAATCCATTCATCACCAATTTTAGGGGTCAAGCAGCTGTTTATTTATTTTTTTTAAGTGACACAATTTTAAGTTAAATTATATTTATGTTCTCTATCTTCCCTCTTTAGGTATCGGTGGGTTTATGGTGCGTCAGAGGAGTAAAGCAGGGCAGGGGAAAGGCAAGCATTCTCTCGGTCGGAAAGACTCCACAAGCTCACTCATAGAGAACTACACAGGAAAGGAAGAAGGTATGGTCTGGACCTCTCAGGTTTGGATGGATGTATTTTTTTGGTGAATACTAATCAAGTTTATCTTCTCTCCAGGTTGGAATGAACCAGACACTCCTGTGAATGGGACTCCCATCGTTAGTGAGCCACTGGAGAAAGTCAAGAAGAGATACAGAAAGAAGAAAACCAAACTAGAGGAGGCCTTCCCCTCCTACCTACAGGTCAATCCAACAAATATGCAGTAAAAGTGTTGGAATGTAATGATCTGGGGTTTTGGGAGAATGTGCATGGATGACACATGCTCTTAAAAAAAATCCATCATGCTCAGCGTGGAGATGCAGTGATGCATTAACTGCAACAGCTGTCACTTTAGGCGTTCCTGTATGTCCAACCTGAATTTAGACATAAAGGTCATCACCAGAGGAATGTCTTGAATCAATGATTTAAACTGCAGCACATTAGGCCTTTAATGTTTTAAGACAGCAGGGAATGATCACATTGATAGTTTGATACTGTTACTATATTCTCAAGTGCTACAAACCTGCTTTACCATGTAGCACTGTGGCAACCTTTTGACATTTAGAGCAGGAGATGTTCAGAAAGTACTGCAAAAAAAAAAACAAATCAGCCAAAATGGGCTGAAAAACAACTTAGATTTACATTGTGGACCTGAGTCATATCTAGATCGCAAATTATAATAGAGACTTGAATTAACCACTCAGATCACCATGTTAAACCACCAATTTTTTGTCAAATTTTGGTACAAGCAAACACAACTGGAAATCTAGTATTTACATGGTTTGCATGTGCATTATTAACTTATATGTTACAGGAGGCGTTTTTTGGGAAAGTACTTCTGGATAAAAGCAAACAGACCACGTCAGCTCTGGAAACGGGGATTGTGAAGGAAGAAGCCAGTCACGCAGACAGCAAATCACAGAGCAGCAGCTTCCTGGACCCTTTATCTGACCCGCTCCTGAGTACCACGTCCACTCCCGTCTCGTCTAAAGCAGGGCCACTGTGTATGTTCAGCCTCACTTTCATATTTAGAAATATATGTAGATTAATAGAGTTGAAAAATATATGTATATATATTGATGTCTACACACATATTTTCCAAACAGACACAGTGCTGTCCAGATATATCTCCTACCTACCCACTGTGAATTCCCTTTGTTTAAAGAAGAGTTAGTTTCTTCTGCTGTGATCAGTCAGGTCACAGTTTTCTGCTCTAGATTGCAGTGAATTCTGCAGAGAGCTATAATGCCGTTGTCACAGTTCCTCCCGCTTTCCCATCTGCACACACCGAATGCATCCCACAACCCAAAAGCACTGCAGAATCCTACAGTGTAACTCCAGTGGTTTGCATTAGAGACTGTCAAGGTTCATGGTTCGCCACAGGGACTAAAGAAGACGAACCATATAAATTAACTTTTTTTGCCCCACATTTTGTGTCCTCTTCAGCCCTGATTTGCATACTCTTATAGGCTGAAGAGCTTGTTCAGACGCCTCATTCTTCACCATTTCTCCTTATCCTCAGTTCTGTCAACCCTCATTTACACCCAGCCCAGCAGACCCCTGCTCATGGCCAACCGAACATGTTTTTAAAACCCAATTTGCCAGCACTTTTCTGAATTCCCTGCCGGAGCTCTCTGGGAGGATAGGAAGCTGGCAGTCACAGTGCAGTGTTTAGAAGGCCTGTGCGTATTAGTTTGGAGAGCAATCACAAAGCTATTTGAAGGCTTTCAGGGCCGCTTGTTTGTCCTTAGAGATTTTCATCTCTCATAGAGTGAAGCTTCTCTTTCTGCTCTGCAGATTCTTGCGTTTAACCCTCTCGTGGCATTTTAGTCTTGAAACAAGCTTTTGATTTGGGAATCTTATTATGCATACAGTTTTATGCATTTAATGCATATAAAATTATAAAGAATATTTCAGCTGACATTAGGGGGTGGGTGCTATGACTTAAACCTTATACCACTTGACCGAGAACATCATTTAAAAAAATCTTTTTATTTAGGAGGACGTCACCCCCAATGTTTAAGGTGCATACAGCTATATAAGAAATATATATTACCCTAAACAGTGTGGCTCTGTTCCAAAATCTAGTGAGCTGCCTTGTGGTTTACATAACTGAAATAAAGTGATGATGCATGATTTACAAAAACTGCACTGGAACACACAAGAGGATCAAGATGCTTTCAGTTGCACAGCAGACACAAGTACTTGGTCATTCTTATTTATTTGTATTTTGTGTGTGTGTGTGTGTGTGTGTCTTTTATATCATAGATATTCAGTATTAAAGGAAATAATTGTTTTTATAGCTATTTTATTTTCTCTCAGCTAATAATTTGTCATCTTGGATGGATATTTGTTCACGAATCTTGTCACTGTTCCTTTAACAACGACACATTCAGTGCTGCCTTAGAATTTGACTTGGTCTACATTAAAACACATGTTACAATTGTTTCATCTCACATTGTGGTGTAGATCTAAGTGAAATGACTTCTTGATCGATGTTTTTATTGACTTAAATGATTCTGCAATCCCAGTTGCTGGTCATAAGAGATGTTGCAAGGAGAAGGGGAAGTTAATGTTTTTGATAGCATGATTGAAATGAATTATTTATACTGCAATATAAAAAAAAACAATTCAGATTTCACAGTGACTATAAAAAGCATCTTAAAAGGCAGCTTACTGGGTTTTTGGTCAGAGCTTCTCATGACAAATTAGTTTTGTTATGGACAAACCATGTCCAAATGACAGAAGTTGCACCCCTGTTATCAAGAAGATCATCCAGTTGACACATTTCCACCATCACACAGTATATGTCTTACTGCCCGGCCCTTGGTAACATTTAGTTGGTGATTAGTGTGGATACTCGTGCTCAGAAACGCTTGTCTTCTTGATCTCTAGCCAATGTGGAGGATCCCTTAGCCGAGCTGGTTCTACATTCAGATGATGATCTCCTGGGAATGCTGTCCGATGACCTGGTCAAGCCAGGCTCTGAATCAGGTAGACTCAGTCTGAAGATCTGTCCATAGGATAGTCTCCCCTCTCTCTTCACTCTGCAGATGCTCTAACAATCTCAGAAAGGACACTGAAGAACTGCATCTCCTCTTTCCTTTCACATTTCCACACTTGCATTTTGCATTTTTTACCTGGTTTGCTATGTTTCTTTTTAATTATTGTCTAAGCATCCTCTTCCTTTTTCTTATTACTTTTTTTTTCTGCATTTCTGTTTTATAATTATTTGGTTTTATCTGGTTTGGGTTCTTGTAGGTCTTGATTTATGCCCTTTCCAGGTGGACAGTTCCCCCTCTCCATTCGGTAAGAGCCCTGTTGGCACAGCCTCTCTGGCTGTAGAAGTAAAGCTGCCCCCCGCTCCTGGCCTCTCGGCCCCCCAAACAGTCCCTCAGACTTTTTGTAGTGCCAGTTTCTGCATGATCCCTTTTCTGACAAACGCACACACTCATCCTTGGCTTTCTGCATCTTTTTACTAACTACGAACAACACAAACTGCATGTTTTCTTGCACATGAACCTGAGGTGAGAACTTAACTGTCCTTCGATGGATTTTGGGTTTGGCTGCTACTGTACCTTAGTTGGCAACGGTGATTGTTTGCAATCTGTGACATTTTACTGAAATGTGCTTGAGATGTGTTGTGTGCTGTCCTTTTTCTTTTCTCAAGGGTCTAATTTTTTATTGAATAGTTTTATTTCTTTCGAATCGCAAGCTTTTTAGTTGGCAAGGACACATTCCCTCCTCTTTGTGGAATGGCCTTGCAGTGGAAAAACTAATGGTTTGAGAGTGATGTAACTGCTTCAGTGTGAAAGCCAGTTCCACAGGGTTACAAAAAAGGTTGCCCTTTAACGTATGGCATATAAACATGCAAAAAGTCCATTATAACAGGTCTTCAGTTTATTTTTACGGCCGCAATACAAAGTTTAAGGATACAGTCGGAGGAAAGCTCATCCTATTTTTTTGTTTTTGTTTGTTTGTTTTTTACAAAAGGCATAGCTTTGTTCTTATTATGAGTATACATAATCAAAAGTGAGGAAAGTTTCAAATGATGGCTTTCTCCTATCTTTACGACAAAAGATGACAGAATATTAAAAAAAAAAATGTCAGCTGGGATAAGGATAATATCCATGAACATGTCAGAGCCTCTTCTACACTCAACATATAATTTATAGCCTTGCTAGTTGTTTATAGGCCTACCTAATTTATAATGAATACCATTATATTTTGTTTTATTGCATAATTGTATTTAAAATTAAGTACTATAATTTTATGGCTACTTCATTCTGAATTCTGGTCAAATTTAAATTTAAATAAAGGAGTTATGAGAGCAGAATAAAAAGAAATAAAAACAGGAACTGATAACACTACCATTGTCAAACGTTTAATGGTCTCTTATTTTAAAATACAGATTGTTAAAATATTTTACAGATGGATAAATATAGAACATGACAGAAAATTTTAAACCCAATTTATCAACATGACCGATGATTTGTAGCATTACCTATGTGTGCAATATATATGTGAATATATAAGGGTTTGTTTTTAAGTGCATGCCAAGGTGCTTGGTTTAAAGAAATGTTTCAAGTGGAATACAACTTCAGCTGTATTGACAACATGTTATGTCATGTTTTATGGTTATGAATTTACTATGAAATAAATGTTAAAACCTCCACTGTTTCATATTTATAGCTGCAAGATTTATACACTTAAAACATTACACATTAACATTTGTGTGATTGCATTTGTTTACTAACTTTATAAGTATAAAGTTATAGTTAAATTTTTTGTAAGAAAAAAGAATGATACAAGTGTAAAAAAAAACAAGGAACACATCTCATCTTTTAAACTTTGTAATAGATTGCATTACCCCTATGAACTTAATAAGTGCCTGACTGTAGTGTAAACACAACTGATGGCACATATTCTGTTGATAGAGCTTAACCTGTTTTGAACCTGGAACAAGAACTTTACATGAAACCAGAGTAACTGTCATTGGCAAGCTTACCGCTGCGTTTAAACCGAAGCACAATGACTGACTCTTTGATTTTGATAACAATATTTATTATTAGTAATCAGTTGCTTGCTTTCTCAATGATCAAGCTCTCATCTATTCTAATGGGAAATTATATGCAATCATGAAAGAACATCCATTTTTTAAAGATACTTTTCCACACTCAGTTGAGCAGACAACACTAATTAGGTTCCTGAAAATTGAGTTGGTATAGAGGGAATGAAATAGAGAGCAAGGGAGAGAGAGCAAGAAACTTTTCTTCCCCTTATTTTGACATAAAATAACTATCCTCACTCTCCCATTTTTTATTTTCCTTCTCTTAACAAATATTCAGGCACAGTAGAAAATAAATTGCTCATCAACTCTGATTTTAGGCATTTACAGAATGACACCTCTGTTTTTCTGCAGATTTTTCTTGATTTTTTTATCCAGTAGGGATAATAAACTAAGTCTGAGAGTAGCTGTTTAACTTTCTCTCTCCCCCAGCTGGTTTGGACATTGGCACTCTGCCGGATGATCAGTCAGCTCCTCCTCAACCTGGCCCTGCTCGTGGGTCTCGGCCACTACAGGAAGAACCTCTGGATGTAATATTAAGTCCTGAGCTGGACAAGATGGTTTCTGATGGTAAGATTCATGGTTTACTTGCAGTCTTTCCAAATCTTACTTTTATTATTTTGTCTAAAAAAATCCTTTTATATCATTTTTATCCTTTTATTTATTTATTTTTTATTATATATATATATATATATATATATATATATATATATATATATATATATATATATATATATATTTTTTTTTTTTTTTTTTTTTTTTTTTTTTTTACAATACTCACAACACAACATATAATAAATGCATTCACTATATGGACAAAAGTATTGGGACACACCTCTTGATTATTGATTTTAGGTGTTAATCAAACCCATTGCCACTGATTGATTATAAAATCAAACCCCTAGCCATGCGGTCTGCATTTACAAACATTTCTGAAAGAATTTGCGATTTGCTCTGGACACCTGGAAGCCCTGGAAGATCCAGGGCATTGTCTGGAATGCCTTCACTCAGCCAGGTTTCACTGAAGCACAGTACAGCCAAGTTTGAAAAGTCCTTGTTTATGCAAGTGAGAAGTTATTGTAAATTCGTTTTAATTCACAGGATGAATGCCTGGGATTTCAGTTTGAAAGCTGTGCTCACTGAACTTAACCAGCACACTTCCCTCTGCTGTGTCTGTACGGGCATTTGAACAGCACAGCTGCACCTCTGACTAGAATATCCAACAAAACGTCTGAATAATCAAAGACCTGAAAAATATTTTCTTGGTTGTGTTGCTTAATGTTAAGGAGTTTGTCTCTGGTAAAGCTTACATAGCTTACATCTGGTACATACATTCTATGTACTTAAAATGCAATGTCAGTAAAGTTCATATTGGTGTAATGGTCCTAATACTTTTGTCCATTTAGTGTGTGTTATCCTTGCTTATATTGTATGTTACATTTGCGTAAATTTTTTTAGCAATGGTATCTGGTCATTTTGATATCTGGCCTAATCTGTATTAAATGATAAATATTTCTTGTTTCACCCTTAGCAAACAAGTGATTTTACCTTAGCAGTTTTCCACCTTGTCAGTGATTATTGTTTGCTTTAATATTTGTATTTCTGAATGTTTGTTTAATGGCAAAGTTATATTTCCTTTTTTACAGGGGATATTCTTAGCAAATTCTACAAAATTCCAGGTTTGTTGCTTTATAAAATATTTTGAAAATCTACAACAGAGCAGTTGTTATAAATATTTTAATTTCCCAGTTTTCCCAAGTGGGTAATATGTCTTGTTAGATATCTCAGAATCAGTTTATATTTATGCAGTGTTGTTTAACAACGTTTTAACAATATCCAATGTATGCATTGTGTTATGCGTTAATTTCCTAGTTGGGAGTTGGTAAAAAGTCTTTATATATGAAAATCCTTCATTCTATTCATTCATTTAGAGCTGGAGAGTAAAGATGTGGAAGACTTATTCACTGCAGTGCTTAGTCCAAACGCCAGCCAGCCTCCTCAACTTCCTCATCCCCCCAACACTGCCCCCAATGCCTCAGCTACAGCAATGTCTCTCCAGAACCCAGGTATCGAGTTGTCTGCAGTCTCTGCATATCAAGTTGTCTGCAGTCTGTATATCTTCTCATATTAACTATCAAGTAAACCACACGGATGTGTTTTTTGTGAATGTAACTTTAGTGTCACATGTAAATGTACTGCTAATTTTAAAATGCATGTTTCTCCATGGTCTCATTTGCAGGAGATGTTGGTGGAATGTTCCCTCGCATTCCTATGATGAATGGCATGATGGGGCCAAACACACACTTTTCTCCAAACCCTGGGAATCCTGGAGCTGGAGTGTCTGGCACATTCTCTTCCATTCACCACATGCCTTTTCCAGAAAATGTGAGGTGAGTATATTCAGATTCTGTGTAACACCGATAAGAACTGGCATTTTTGTTTTAAAAGTCTATATAGTTTCAGTGAAACTTAATGGCTTGACGTGTTCACTACAGGGAGAAGAAATTTAGCCAGATAGGGGGTGATGTGATTGGTCCCTGGGCTTCCCCTGTTCCCGTGCCTGGATCTGGCCCTCCAACAGTGGTGGAGACTGACACTATGTCCAATGCTCAGAGGAGCACGTTAAAGTGGGAAAAGGAAGAAACTCTTGGTGAAATGGCCACTGTGGCTCCTGTTCTTTACACCAATATGAACTTCCCAAACCTTCAAGATGATTTTCCAGGTGAATAGATTGTCCTAAATCACGACAAAAAGAATTGTGTACTTGAAATGGAGGCAAGTTATAGGACCAACCATCTGACTTTTTTAACAGATTGGGCGACTAGAGTGAAGCAAATTGCTAAGTTATGGAGGAAAGCTAGTTCTCAGGAAAGGGCACCTTATGTGGTAAGAGATTCTATTAAGCCTCATATATGCTAAAATTGGATGTGTTTATATACATATATGAAGATTTTTACTTCTTGCTTGGCTCTGATCCACTAGCAAAAGGCGAGAGACAACAGAGCAGCCCTTCGTATAAATAAAGTTCAATTGTCTAATGACACAATGAAAATACAGCAACAGCAACAGCCAGCTGATCCCTTTGATCCCAGCATTCCCATGGACACAGAGCTGCTCTTCAAGGACCCACTCAAGCACAAGGAGTCTGAGCATGAACAAGAGTGGAAGTTCAGACAGGTGATTGGCAGCCCAAGGGATATTTCATTGCATATACTAGACTGTGAGATTGTGTTATTTGATGTTTAAAAAATAGGTTGATCAGCACAATATAATATTTAAACAGAATTAGTTTAATTTGTTAGCTATTTGAATTCAGTTGAAACTAGGCCTTTGTTAGAGGATGTGAATTCAAATGGATGTGATCAGTAATTGCTCTAGTTTTGTTAATTTGTCAGAATGAAATGCAATATGCCTGATTAGACGCATCCTCGCGCGGGTCTAGAGAAGCGATGCCCCGTGTTTGGCGTGTATACCCCATAATAATAATCTTGTTGATCGTTATAATAGCATACATTTTCTGTAAAGATACGAATCAATACAACTCACCTGTCAAGTAAAACACAAGCGAGATCAGTATCTCTTTCTAGTTTAAGTTTGTCGCGAAGCTACTTCCACATTTGTCCACGACACTGTTGTCATGTGGTTTCTACGTCAGTAAAGGCGGTAACAAAGGGTAACTAACCACGTTGACAGCCGACTGTACTGCCCCGTGTCACTGTTTAGAATGGGAATTTTCTCATTATTTACAAGTAGCTGAAAACAGTACAAATAATGTTAGTAATCAGCTGGACAAATATTTAACACTAGCCTTGTGGTTTTTGGATATTTTACTGCAAATATCTTACAAATTGTAATTTCAAGTGATGTAATTAACTATTATCTTTTTTTTGTTGTTGTTGTTGGTCATGCAGCAAATGAGACAAAAGAGCAAACAACAGGCAAAAATTGAGGCCACACAAAAGTTAGAACAGGTGAAAAATGAGCAGCAGCAACTTCAGAAACAGCAGCAACAGCAGTTTAGTGGAGATAACTCTAAAAGTGGTAATCAGAGTCCAGTGACAACTCAGCCTACCAGTGGAGGTAATGCTTCTCCTTTGCAAACGTTAACCCCCAAGGATTGCTATACAATGACTCAGATGCCTGAAACTGCAACATCAGTTGCATCAGCAGATGATGTATTTGTGCGTCCTCAACTGCCACCCCCTTCATCCACAGTAAAGACCCCTACCCAGGACACTCAGTGCCCACAGGGTCCCTCATCTCAACCTCAGTCTCCTCAAATGTTTTCACCTGAATCATCTGGATCCCGTCCTTCTTCTCCATGGGATCCGTATGGCAAAATGGTGGGAACCCCCAGGCCACCCCCATCTGGGTCAAGCACACCTCGCAGAGCTTCTGTGTCTGACATGCAAGAAAGGAGTCGGCCCTCACCAGCCCATGAATCCTTTGGGTCTCCAACATCTGTAAGCACTGACCCATATGCAAAGCCTCCAGACACACCTCGACCATCTGACCTGTTTGTGAAACCTATGTGTCCACCTAGACCAGGACCACTGTCTGAGCAACAAGGACGACATTTTATCAGTAATATCACACCTGGAGACAGTTTTTCCAGACCAGGCCTAAGTTCGGAAGCATACCAGCGCATGGCCCATAGTCGCATGGTTCTTTCTGACCCATACTCTAGGCCACTGTTAACTCCTATTCCAGGGAGTAATGAGTCAGGATCTGTAACAGTATTCAAAATGCCTATGCCACCTTCCCAGTTACAGCTAGACTCATTCAGCACAGGGCAGCAAGGCATGAGAAGGGGGTCTTCTGACACTTTATCCCAAGTTCAACACTCTGACCCCTATTCACATCAGCCTCTTACACCTCATCCATCAATGGGAGATGGATTCAGTAATGAGGGCAGAATGATGCGTCCAGGACAAGGGAGTCCTTTTGCCCAACCCTTGCCCATGAGCAGACACCCTCAACGAGATCTTTATGCACAGGCATCATCTAAACCTAGACCAGACTACCTTCAGCAAATGCCTGATCCATATGCTCAGGCTCCTGGTACTCCAAGACCACATGATCCATATGCCAGGATGCCTGGTACCCCAAGACCACACTCTGATCCATATACATTGCAATCATCCACACTTAGAACTGCAACAATTGATCAGTTTTCTCAGTCTCAACCTAATAGTTGCAGACAATCTCCGTCTCATGCCATCGATCCATATGCTCAGATGCCAGGAACTCCAAGACCTTCTGGAGAAAGATACCCTATATCTCCTAGTAGTCAGAGAACCACAGATAATTTCTCACAGCCTTCTGGAACTCCTAGGCCAGTCAAAAATGAGGCTTATGATCAACGGCCAGTAACTGACCTATTTTCTCAACCCCCTGGAACGCCACATCCAGTAGCTGAACCAGAAGCCTTCCCCAAACTAAATCCCAGAGTAAACTTCATGTCCCATCAAACAGATCCACTTGGACCTCAAGCACAAAGAATGCAGGACCCATTTGCTCGTCCTTGTGCTCCTGATTCTCAAACCCCAAAACATCCTGGGATTTCAGATGAAAGTCTCTCTCTACAACAGACAAACCCTAACCAGACACCTACTCATGATCCATTTGACCAAGCTCCTCTAACCCCATGTTCACAAACAGGGGAAAGACTCTCACATGATGTTCCAGTAAACACAGGCAACCCATCAGATACACAGAACACAATGCAACCACTGCTTGGAGAGAGTGAAGAGAAAATTAAACAGGTTTGAAAACAGTGTTTTTCAATTAGAGAACATTACCCTTCTCCTTTAATCTCTGCTCTATTTTTAGTTGCATGTTATTGATTGTATATTGTTATTGCACTTTTTTTAGCGCCAGAGACTACGGCAGTTAATTCTCAAACAGCAGCAGCAGAAAAGTGCAATCAGACAGGAAAAGGGACTCCAGGAGGCAACTCCTGCTGCTGCACCTGGGACTCCAAGGCATTGGTCACAGGACGATTCTGGAACTCAGAATGATATTTTTGGTAGACCTCCACCTCCGTATCCAGGTACTATGAGACCTGCACCAATTCATGCAGGACAAAGATTTCCTGGAACTTTCCTTGCTGATCAACGTGGGCCCATGCTTGATGAACCCCAGTGCTCCCGACTACCACTCCCAAGAGATCTAAACAACACTGGCATGAGTCAGCAAGGACAAAGGTAAGTGTTTTTCCTTCATCAACTTTACTGTCAAACTAGTAATTATTTTTGTGTTTAAGTTATAATAAAACCTAATTCCTTCCAGATTTGGATTTCCTCTTGGAGCTCCAAGCCAAGAACATTTCCTCAGGCCCCCTTACCAGATACAAGGTGGACCAATAGTTGACAATATTCCACCACATATGAGACGACCAGTTGAAGTTATTAGGTCAATAGGCAGTAATCATCAATTGGGCCCACCCCAACATTTTCCACCACGTGGCCTTCCAATGCAACAGCATAATATAATGGGTCAACCATTTATTGAACTTTGTCACAGGGCTCCAGAGAACAGGGTCAGAATACCCTTTGGTCCACAAAATGCTTTGGACCATTCTAATCATTCCCAGAGACCCACTCATGGCTTCATGGTAGGCCAAAATGTGGCATTTACAGGAATTCAAGGTCCCAGAGTTATGGACCCAGTGCTGGGCCAGTCACAGCAAGGATCAGTCAGTCAGTTGCAGACCTCAGCTACTATGGATAATCTGCATCACCATACAAATGCAGAAAAACAGCAAACCCCCTTGGCAGCACCACTTAACCATTCAATCAGTAGTGATTCAGTTACTCTTGCCAAATCTGCAATACTTCCTGTCACAACCCCTGGTTCAACAGAGGAAATCCCATTGCCTTGTAGTGGTGTTGAGAAGCTAGAAACAGATGACTCTACTGTGAAGGACCTTGATGATGTGGAGGTCAAAGACTTGGTTGATGAAGACCTGGACAACCTGAACCTTGATGCAGATGATGGCAAAGATTTAGACTTAGAAACAAATGATCTTCATCTTGATGATTTTCTGAAATCTGGAAAAATCTTTGATCTTATAGCTTATGCGGATCCTGAGCTGAACCTTGAGGACAAAAAAGATATGTTTAATGAAGAACTCGATCTGAGTGATCACATAGAAGATGACCATGGGGATACCTCAGACCTTCAGAAAGCCTTGTCTGAAAAAAGAAATAACAGGTGTGGAGGTATGTCCTCAGTTCAACCTAAATTAGAGGGCATAAAGGGTCCTATTGATGTCAAGCATGAAAAGAGTATGTCAAAAGAGGTCCAGGATCATTCTCAGTCTGAAACCATAGAAACTGAGGGCCAAGGTCTTAGAAACTCAGATGATGAGCATCGTCCTAAAAGTGGTCAAGATGATGTCTCTAGACTTTTTGAGGAATCTTGTGCAGATGTGCATGCTGGATCTGCTCCAGTACTGTCAAGTATGTTGATCAAGGAAAATCTAGAGGACACTAGGAGTGAATCCATAATTTCTCCTATCCGGGGTGACCCCAATACCCAGACTAATCTAGGCTCAAACATGAGTATGGTTATGCTGCCCGGGCAACCCCAGGAACACAGGATAAACCCTGGAGTAACAATCAGACACAGTATAGATCCAGCTCTAACCCAAGGGGCATTTTTAGGTGATGCAAATGTAATGCAGTCTGGGAACCAGCAGGTACCACTTCAAGGGTTTGGACCTTCACAAGGACAACAAGTGGATCTAAACCTGCCTATGGTTGGTGGTCAGCATCCTGCAAACCCCCAAACTCAACAGGGCATGTTCAATTCTGGGGCTACAGGGCAACAAGGGTCTCAAGCACAACAGAGTCAACAGAACAGGCCTCTTCTGTTAGATGAACAGCCCCTTCTTCTGCAAGAGTTGCTGGATCAAGAAAGGCAGGAGCAACAACAGCAAAGGCAGATGCAGGCCATGATTCGGCAACGGTCTAGTGACCCTTGTTTCCCTAACATTGGTAAGCCTAAGCTCCACTTTGACTAATTGATAATTGAGGTTGTTCTACCTGTATATTGTCAATCAAATAGTTTAAACCTGACTTGATTCTATTGTCAACAGCTCTGATTTTACAATTCTGTATATAATATACTTTCTTATATATTATATTATGAATATAATTGTTGTGCTATTTAATGTAGGCTTTTTGCCTAAATTTAAATACTAAGAATATATATTTTGTTTTCTGTAAGCTTCATAAACTCAAGTACTTAAAAAATACTTGAAATATGAATATAACTGTGATCACAAATCACAATCCTGTAATTTCTGTGGTGATTTATATCACTTTGTAGACTTTGATGCCATTACTGACCCAATAATGAAGGCAAAGATGGTGGCTCTGAAGGGGATCAACAAAGTGATGGTACAGAACAGTATGGGTATGACACCCGTGGGTATGAACAGGTAAACACTCTAGTATGTAAACTGGCTCCTCTAAGCAGCAACTGCAGTAGTACAAGAAGCTGTTTATTACCCCGACTGGCCTAATTCTTTACTTGCATCTAAATATGACCACATGCGGTTTTCAGTGGTTTATGTCTTTGAATTGAATTCTCTCCATGTTTTCTTTTGTGGCAGAGTGCAGCAAATTCCAGGATCACATGGCCCAGATAATGCTGGTTTTTCGCAACATTTTTTCGGACCAGTATGTCCACAGGTTTATTTAGTCTTAAGACATTTTCTCACCAGCATTAAACCTGTTCTAATGCCATATGTAATCATTTCCTTTTAGGATGGAAAGTTGCCACCACAGATTGCGAGACCCAGTCCCCCTAATTTTGGACCAGGATTTGTCAGTAAGTTGTTTATTATTATTATTATTATTATTATTATTATTATTGCTACTCAGTATTTACCGAGGAATTTTTTTTTTTTAATCTGTAAATTATATTTTGTCATTGTAATCAGGGCTCTGAAACGGTTCAAGGAACTAAAACGAAATCCGGAAACGAACGATATTTTGACAGGAACAGAACCAGAAACAGAAACTAAATCATTTTTTTTTAGTTCCGAACAGAATCGAAAATTTTAAATGGCCATTAACCGGTTAATATCGTTATTTTATCGTTACATTTAATATTGGAAATTTGCTATCAACCAATCACGAATTCTACCAGTATGGCATATGCAAATGTGAAATGCAGCGAGTGAAATGTCCGCTCATCTGTGAACTCATCATGGGCAAGTCTCAATGGCAATGCACCGCCTTCAGGGCCAGATTAAGACCAAATTGCCTTGACCAAATTTTTTTCTCTGCGTTGGTGCATGTGCATTCGACACTCAAGCGCCAGCATGCCTTTCCTACCCAACTCAGGACTGCAACTCTCCTTGCTATAGCTTCTTATATTTTTAAATCTTGTTCTTTTCTAAATAGTGTTAACTGAAATTATTTTGTTGTGGAGTGAGGGAAACTAAAATAGCCTAGCGGAGATTCTCAAATTTCCCGGAAGCTGAACAGTTTTCATTTGCTATTAACCACAAAATAATTATTAGAATGAATTTGGAGTCCAACTTTCGGACGCATATACAGCGTTACTTATTATACATTTACTGTTATTCTATTTTCTTTATATTAAAAACATTTAAGCATCCAGATATGTCGGGAACATGAAAACATTTGGATTCGTGCCGAATGAGAGAGATAGGCATCAGCTTCACCTTTGATTAATATGGTTTTGAACTGATGTTTTTGTAACCTTAACAATAACTGTTTTTATAATGTTTTTAAACATTTTGCTTTAGACTACAGGGCCCGTATTCATAAAGATTCTAAGAATCCTCTTAGAAAACTCTTAATTTAGCTTAAAAACTTTTACGTAGGAGTCTTAGCTTAAGAGCGATTCGGGATCGATCTGAGAGCAACTCTGAGTAAGGAAAAGACAAAAACTTTTATCTTAGTGAGGAGGCGGGGTTGACCCTGTTGCTATGTATGACACAATCTTTTGAAGACTGTGATTGGCTGGTTGTCCAAAAAGGGAAAAAAAAAAAGAGTGATTTTAAGTATAGGGTCTATTCTAATTCTCACTTTGAATTTACATACATACTTTTTCCTATTTGACCGTTCTCTCTCTCACACACACACACATTATATGTGTGTATATAAATATTTTTTTTTTATTTACCATGCTTTTAATTTCCTATAAGGTATTTGATTGGCTTAGAATGATAAAAATTGTTCCACTCTTTCCAATTACAGTGATTGCTGTCCTATTTAAGGGGCGGTTTGAATGTTGGTTTTAATGTATCAAACATGGAATCAAAACCAAGAAGGGTAAGAAAGCCAAACTGGACAGAGGAACAGTGTTTACTGTTAGCCCAGTTAGTGGATGAACACAAAGCCATTCTTAAAGGAAAATTTGGGTCCGGTGTCACAGCAAGGGACAAGAAGCAGACATGGGAGCGTATAGCACAGACTATTAACGGTTCATTCCCCCTGCTTGTTGTCACCTATAAGCCTGCTATATTCATAAATGCAGTTTTTTGAGCCTGCAAGGTGGGAATGTCCAGTGGAAACGAAATTAACTGCGACACAATAAGATGTTCTGAAAGTGCTGTAATTGTTTGTGTGATCACGTAATGTAGTGATTACTTTAATTCATATATTAAATTATAAATTATTAAATAATCTATACCGTCTTATTAACTCACTGTCATCCATTGTCTGCAACACATTTCTTCTGCCTCTTCGTCTCTCTGCAATTTTCTCTTCTGCTAAAGAAACTCTTAAGCCTCTTAAAAGTCCTTGTCTGTGCTCCTAACAAATTTGACCTTAAGACCTCTTTTAAGGGTTAAGATGCTTTCTGAATTACTTTTTTCTTTACTAGGATTTTTTCTTTAATTTCTAAGAAAAAAGAATTTTCTTAGAATTTTGTCACTAGGAGCTTCTTTTTGCATTAAGATTCTTTATGAATACGGGCCCAGGCATTTTAGTTTTCATTATTTCGGAAAGTAATAGGGCTAATAAAATGCGAAGTGAGCAGCGACTTTATCTTATACAAGTGTTTTTTTTTTTGTGTGTGTGTTTTTTTTTAATATAATGCAGCAAACATTTTTTAATAATTTGTCTTTAAAGTGTTGATAGATTTTTTTTTTTTTTTTTTTTTTTTTAAGTAGGCCTATCTTAAATTTGGACAAAATCTGGTGCAAAATAGAGATCTAACACTGTAACTAAGCGTTAGATCTCTATTTTTTTCCTTATCTTTTTGAGTTGAGAAAACGCTATACTTTATTATTATTAACGTATTATTATTAGGCAAATTATAGGCAAATAATATTGTTTTAAAAAAATAAAGTTATTAACCAGTATTTCCTCCACCGGAACCGGTTTCAGAATGGTAATAATATCAGAGGAACGCAGAACAGAAACGTTAAAATATCGATTCTGCTCGGAGTGAAACGATTTAATTATTTTTCTTTTTTTTCAAGCCCTTATTTTAATCATTGTAAAAGTAAATCAATTGAGGCTAGACATCACATAAATCTTTTTATTTATTTTTTTCATTTTCCAGATGATTCTCAGAGAAAACAATATGAGGAGTGGCTTCAAGAAACTCAACAGCTTCTTCAAATGCAACAGAAATTTTTGGAGGAGCAGATTGGGGCCCACAGAAAATCTAAAAAGGCCCTTTCTGCAAAACAGCGCACTGCGAAAAAAGCTGGACGGGAGTTCCCAGAGGAGGACGCAGAACAGCTGAAGCATGTGACTGAACAGCAAAGTGTGGTTCAAAAGCAATTGGAACAGGTAATATAGTTGTTTAAAGTAGTATAGCTATTAAAATCATCCACCAAAATAGTTTAATCTATGTTTTTTTTTGTTGTTGTTGTTAATTGAGTCAGGAGCAGTTCACTTTGTGAGAAACCAAACTAATATTTATTATATTTTTAGAGCCACCTCTTGCAAAAATGCCACTCAAAGTAGACGAACTGTCAGTAAGACAAACTGTCATTGCACAGTAAAAAGGCGGTGTATTTATTAAAGCAGGAACTTGTCTTGATTTCTCTTACACATTTAATCAGAGAAGGTGAGGCACAACTTTTAGCAGGTTGTAGCAAGTCAGCCTCTCCAACAGAAAGGCCAGATCTGACTATTGAGAGCAAATGATGCATACATTTAGAGAGTATGCTGTCAATATTCCTACCAGCAAAAGCTTTTTTCAAACTTATTTTGAAATATTCCTTCACAATGTTGTATTAATTGTAATTTATTTTATATGAATTAAAAAAAAACGTTTATAATAATTTGTCCATTTACAAGTTGATAAATTATAACATATTCCTTTATTTTATTTTCACTGTCACTCCTAGTGTTTCATATAAAATATTGCAGGACTAATCGCTTGTTTTTTGTTTGTTCATATCACATCTATGAACCATGATTTGCTATTTGCTGTTGTTTATTGATAGCAGATGATGAAAGGGGAATGAATATACTCATTCAATGTATCATTTTTTTGTAACAAATTAGTGCGTGTAATCTCTGTGTACCTATCTATTTGGTCAGCCTTTTTCAGAATAATTTAAACAGTATTTTATCTCTAGTTCACACTTATTTCTCTCTCAATTTCTCATTCAGATACGGAAGCAACAAAAAGAACATGCTGAGCTCATTGAGGAATATCGTGTTAAGCAGCAACAACAGCAACAGTGCCTCCAACCTGGTGTGATGGGTCCAATGAAGGCCATGCCAGGAATCCAAGCACAGGGCCCTGGAATGATGCCTGTTGGACCCCCAATGGGCCAGCCTATGATGGGTTCTATGTTGCCCATGCAACAACCTCACTTTGGCAAGCCTACTAACATGCCCAATGTGCCAGGTTGGCATTCAGGTGCCACTGGACCAATGGGTGGACCCAGGATGCCGCCTCAACTGCTCCCTCAAATGCCACTTCCTAACCCCACCCAGCCTCTCCAGGCACAGCCACCTTCCCCTATGGTTCCAGGGGGTAAACCTGGGCAGCCTGGCACTGGAGCTGGAGGTAATAGTGGAGGATCCAGCAGTAGTGCACCTCATGTGAAGTTTGATGATAATAATCCATTTAGTGAAGGCTTCCAGGAGCGGGAGCGTCGAGAGCGCCTTCGAGAGCAGCAGGAAAAACAGCGGGTGCAGCTTATGCAGGAAGTGGAGAGACAAAGGGCATTGCAGAGGCTAGAGATGGAGCAGCAGGGATTGGGTCATTGCCCCGACAATAATGGGGGGAGTCTTGCCCAGATGCCCTTCCATAATTCTGACCTATCACAGGAGTTCATGCAGACACCCAGGCCTCAACAGCAATTGGGCCCAGTGTTCTCTCAACAAGGAAATATGCCATTAGACTTTGTGAGTCCAAATAGTCAAACCTATTTGCAAGGTGGCGAGCGCAGACCTAGGCCAGGGAATGGCTCCTTTGGCCCAGATATGGGTCCTAATTTTCAACCTAAGAACCTCATGATGCATGGTTTCTCACTGGGTCAGCCACGTGCACCTGGGTTTGGAGGGCATGGAATGCCACCCCACAGCAGAGGTGAAGCTTCATCATTTAGTATGGATTCCACAAACCCTTTACCTCCTGATTTAACTGGGTCAGGACAGTCTCTCATCCAGCTCTACTCCAACATCATCCCTGAGGAGAAGGGAAAAAAGAAAAGGAGTCGAAAGAAGAAGCTGGATGATGATGCAGATTCAGTCAAAACTCCTTCTACACCTCATTCTGACATAACTGCCCCACTTACACCGTGTGTATCAGACACCTCATCCACCCCAACTCGTAGTGTTGCCATCATGGGAGACCAGGACACTTCAGAGTTTTCCAACACTGTATGTTCTATGACTGGCCTGGCACCATCCTCAGAGCTGGAGAACCCACTCTCTGGAGGTACTCCACTAGGGCGGCAGTCCAGCATGGGCTTGGATGCAGAGCGAGGCCTCCTCTATGAAATAAAGCTGGAAAAGTTCGAAGCCAGTGTGTGCCAGAAGGCTGAGGTAGAGGCAGTGACTGGCCGTAATTCAGGAGGAACCAGCATAGTAAAGACAGAAGAGAGCAATGAGATAATCTCCAACACCCCACCATCCCAGAGTCCTTCTCAGACCACCAAAGTGGACACTGGGAATGAGTTACTCAAACACCTTCTAAAGAACAAAAGCACCCCTCCTCTTTCCTCAACACCTCTCTTACATCAGATGTCCAAGGACAGTATACGGTCAGAGGATGAAGGGCTGACAGAGAGCAAAGGCTCTTTAAGACTGGACAGCGCAGATTTTTTGGTAAGAGCTTTATGGTTACCTCCCTACACTACCGGCTAAATACATGAAGCTAAAAATCATATCTTGAAAATGTAAACACTTGTGATTGTGGAGAAAAAATGGTATGGAACAAACCTGTAAAATGCAAATAAATTACTTGCATATGCGACTAAATTTTCGTGCTGGGCAACTAAGTTATGTATAATATTAGCCATTGGCTAATAAATTGTCAGTTTCACTCATCAGTGTGTGAGTTAGAGGCTAAGATATATATCATAGATATATTTTCATTCACTGAACACTGACTGATTTCTGTCAAGCGATCCATAAAGCACACTTTTTCAGTTCATCTGAATGCAGCATATTGATGCACTTGTAGAATCTAAGGTGAAGGTGCCTGTCTTGCCATCGCTTAGCTGTGAGTGCACATTGTTTCTCTGACACGTGAGACAAAGCGAGAGAGTCATACTTACCATACACTTAACATACAGAACCGTCGCGCTGCATTAAATAATATTCTCCGTTTTATTTTTGTCAAAATAATGGAGTTAATTTAGAATTATTCATAATTTGGTATTAAGAACAAACAGAAGCAACTCTTGGTTCCTCTGGTTATGGCCTGAATATGCAAACGTCAATCTCATTGGCTGGCACTTATATATTACTATTCCTGTTTTGATTTCAGCAAATCAGAGCAAATGCAGACAACTTGATTAATAATCATCAATTATTAATCAATACTAATTGATCATCAATATTTACTGCTCATCAAGAACCACTCAATGACCCAAAATGTCTTAATCGCCACTGAAATCTGTAAAATATTACAAATATGCATGTTAGTTCTAATTACTTAAGTTTTATTATTTAATAAAATGATTTATTGGCTGATGTAAAAGTGTACTTTTAGATATAGCACATATTAGTGAGCTAATACTCTATCTACACTACCTATGTACCCACCCACACATGCACACACACACACACACTATATATATATATATATATATATATATGTATGTATGTATGTATGTATGTATGTATGTATGTGTGTATGTGTGTATGTATGTGTGTCTGTATGTAAGTTGTCAAAAAAATTTGCATTTAGCAAAGAACAGAATTGTGATTGTAAAGATAGATTTGATTGATTGCATGTTAG
This sequence comes from Carassius gibelio, assembly GCF_023724105.1. Classification (NCBI taxonomy): domain Eukaryota; kingdom Metazoa; phylum Chordata; class Actinopteri; order Cypriniformes; family Cyprinidae; genus Carassius; species Carassius gibelio. The sequence continues at coordinate 19,891,932 of NC_068394.1, forward strand.
CTTGTCCTGGTCTGTCTTTTCTTGGAGCTGAAACAGTTGTTTATTGTCTATAGAGTGGCTTAAACAGCCATTTGACAGGCAATCCAGATTTGGAGCCTTCTGTGCCAGAGCAATGCAAAAGAAAACAGCGCAACAAGCGGACACCAAAGAATGGACTTGAGAAACCGCTGTCCCGCTGGAAGAAGAGGAAGAAGGATGATGAAGAGAGACAGGCAGTGTACACCAACACAGACACACTGATGACTCAACTCAAGCAGGTAAACACCCACTCTCAAGATCAACTTATGTTAAGGATCTTCTATGTCAGAAATAACCGAAAATAAACAGTGCATGATTATGATCATTATGTAGTGCTATACAATCTAGGCATTTGATGTGTGAACTTATTTATTATTATGGTTATCTGTGGATAGTAGTTTAATAAGAGCTTATGCACTGTAGAACACTTATGTTAATTCCCTTCTTGGCTTACGGCTGAACCCGGCAAATTAGCTAGTGAGATGTTGGCATTGGTCACATTCATGTTTGTACAATACTGTTGTTTTTTTACTCAAATCATGTGTCCTCCATTCTCATCCTTACAGCATCTGTCTATGCTTCCCCTGATGGAGCCTTTGATTGGTGTCAACTTTGCACATTTCCCCCCATATGGCAGTGGGCAGCTGAATGGAGAGAACAGGCTCTCTGGATCTTTTGGAAGTGCATCACTGAATGGAGTGTCTGATTACTACTCGCAACTCATCTATAAGGTTTGGCTCTTATGTCCTCCACTTACTACTGTACTGTGGCTATGTTGTGTAGACATGGTGAATTTGCAGATTTATTGGCTTTACCAAAATGTTTTTTGTTTTTTAACTTGTTTGGTCGTGTAGCAGAACAATCTTAGCAATCCTCCAACACCTCCTGCCTCACTCCCCCCCACACCTCCACCTGTAGCCAAGCAGAAGTTGTTGAATGGTTTTGCCACGGCAGAAGAACTGACCAGGAAGGCAGAATTTATGGGTAAGCATAAGTGTATAAACTGCCTGAAATAATTTATGCATATTATTATTTTTTTTTAACATTGGTAAGTTTAGTAAGTAGAATATGCGGTAGTTTGGTATGTTTTTAATGGAAGTTTCAATCATATTGTTTTAAAACTGATTTAGACAGAATAGATAGTAAAATAGCTGTCATTATAGTAGTTATGGGTAGCAATTTCTGAAGGTAAAGCATCCCCTTTCTCTGGATAAAATTCAAGAACTTCTTCTTAAAGTTCATCATAGATAAGAAAATATGAAAATGTTTAAAATACAGATTTAATTTGTTATATTATAGTGTAGGTATCTTCTTATATATTGCAGATAATACATTAGCTTTTTAAAAAAAAAAACATTTGTTTGTGATTATGTCTCAGTTTCTAAAAGCTTGGGTCAGAAGCACCTCACTACACCATTCAAAGCTGAAGATGACCTGTTGGGTAACACCATCACTCAGGGCCCAAAGACTGTTGATGTTCCTGCGTCACTTCCCACTCCACCCCACAACAATCAGGAGGAACTTCGGTCAGTTTTCGGGACTTTTTACACATTGTTTAATCTGTAGCCAGATGTTTGGCCATATAGTTTATTCTGGCCAAGTACCCCACCTACCTTTTAAATAAGCATTTGTGCTCAAGCACATCTTGTTGCAATATGCATCAGATAACTGGTTTATAGGTGAGCTGTCTGACCCTGAGACTATCCATTGTTGACCATAAAGTCTTTGTTTAGGTTAGTATGTATTTAATGGTTCTGTTTGTCTTTAATAGAGGTCAGGAGCATTGTGTTGACAGGGACACTCCAGACAGTTACGTCCCATCATCCTCTCCTGAGAGTGTTGTTGGCATGGATATCAGCCGTTATCCAGATCTATCTAGAGTTAAAGAGGAGCCGCCATCCCCTGCTGTCTCTCCAGTCATCCCCATAATTTGCAGCGCCAGTGGTAAAGGTAATCTGAAGAGACTAATACGAAAGACTATTAAAACCTAGTAAGCTACTTGCTGAGATAGCATTTTAAGACATTGCATGTGCACAACTATTGTGAAAGGTATTTTAAAGCAATGACGGAGTAAGCTAAAAGTAAAAGATAATGGGGTGACACTTGTCTGTCTTCTGCATCTATCCATAGAAGGTAAACATAACTGAGTGGAACTGTGCCCGCCTCCTTTTTTTGCAATGCTGGTTTTGGAAGGGTTTTTTTCCCTTTCATTTTTCCTGTAGGGATTCTTAAAGAAGCCTTTGTTAAAGCATTATAAGCCATGAACCAATCCAACCAGCTACAAAGAGTATTATAACATTGTAGGAAAATCTGACAAAAAGGCAAAGGTACAAGACTGTGTACTTAACTGCTTTACTAAAGGAAAGAAGTACAATTCTTTGATGCTTTGGGAATGGCAATACTTTGAATTTAAAATTATGGATAAATATAATGATCTTCATTTAAAGTTGTTGGTCATATCTAAAGAAACAATGGTAGCACTTTATTTTACAGTCCTGTTCCTCATATACATACTATGTACTTATTATAGTAATTACAATAACTATGTAATAACTAGGTACTAACCCTGAACCTACCCCTAAACCTAACCCTACCCCATGTAGTTACCTTGTATTACCAGAACTTTCTTAGATACACTGTAAGTACACTATAAGCACATGGAAGTACATTTACTGTAAAATAAAGTGCAACAGAAACAATATATATATTAGGTTAATTGAAAAACATGTCTATACAGATCATTTGAATATTTTGAGAGCTTAGGAAGACAGGCTTGATTAGCTTATTCATGGTGCTTCTGGAGGTGGGTGGAGCTAAACATTTATTTTGGTAAGCCTAATTAATGAAAAACAGATTGGCTCAACTTAGGGCTGCACGTTTAATCACATGTGATTGTTATGCTTGTCTTATCGGTAAAGCCGGTTCTGTGATTAGTCATAGTTCGCTGACAAGCTACCCAATATCACGTTCATAACCGCAAGCGATTCATCTGCGATTATGACGCGGTATTGCGTAGCTTGTCAGCGAACTACGGCTCTGTGTAGTGAGTGCCGCTCCATTTGAAAGCAGGTGATGGATATTTAGTACTAATCACAGAAGCAGCTTTACTGACGAGACACGCATGACAGTCAATTGCGATTAATCGTGCAGCCCTAGTTCAACTAAAGTATATACAATCGATTGATAACCTCAAAGCTTTCAGAACCTGATTGTTGTAATCTATCATCTTAAGATAGCTGGATCACAAACATACTAATGTTTTGTACAACAGCATAATTGCTTGTGCAATATTGCATGAATATTCAGTGCAGTAACATATTGTTTTAAAAAGTTGAGTCTAATTTAATATTGGTGTGTTCTGTGTGTTGGTATGAGCAACCTTGTTGTTTTGCCTCTAGGTTCTGAAGCCAGGCAGTGGGAAGTCAAGACCGAGCCACCAAGCAGTTTCTTTGCGTCGCAGTTTGAACAGCTCTCTGCATGCTCACAAACAGACCTGCTATCTGTATCTGTTACCCTGAACCCAGTGGCAGCACAAGTGAGTGTCTGCAATTATATTATCCATTCTGTAGCAGTAATGACTTGTTTAAAGCAAGACTGATTACATCTCGTCTCTGTCCATATGTCTGCTTGTGTCCCAGAACATTCAAGGAGTTGTGTCAAGACTTGCGAACATGCTTTGTGTGTCCATACCTGGGAACTTTGAGGTGATACGCTGTCCAGGCCAAGAGCACCGCAGCTCAATAGACATGTTGAGTGGACTTAAAGTCCCCTCTCAAACTGCCCTGTTCCACCAACAACCTGGTATGAGGTTCCACAGACCACCAGGTGCCCCGCTATCACACCAGACATTCATCGAGGGTGAGTATATATAAAACAAGACAGGCACTTATTTTAACCACATCAGCAGACAGACATCTAGATGCATTGATTTTGACTGTTAGTATCTCAGGGCTGCATTTTGCAGAAACATCTTGAAGTACTTAAATGTTACAAATGGTTTAAAGACCCCTTTTGAGGTGCTATATGTTGGGTTTATTAGCTGTTTTTAATGTTAATGTGTTATTTTAAATCAGAGCACAAAGCCAAAAAGTACTTTTTGGTTGCTTGAAATTCTCAAGGTCTCGGTTTTGAGTTTCAAATACATTTTCAAATACGTTTTAAAGACAGAAGTGAACTATAAATGCAATTATAGTTCACATTAACTGGTGTATGACACACGCTTGCAGTCCCCGCAGTTACTTTCTAAAAGGCATTCTTAAATCACAAAGTATGTTTTTTTGCTTTCAAAAAACAAGATACGGATGTGGAATTTGGAAAAACAATAAATGGTCTCTCTCTTTTTTATTTATTTATTTTTTTACTACTTTTGACTTGAGGGCCACATTTTTAGGATGCCGTGTCATGCTCAAAGACACTGCAAAAGACGTGAGATGTAAGTACATAGGTAGTGCAGTTAAGTAGAAGTGCATGAAAAACTCTTGACATGGCTTAATGTTCTAAACAACAAGCAGGGAAATCTATTTTCTCTCACATTTCACTTAATATAAACAGTGTACTTCTATGGCATGGTAATTGTGGTGGATATTTTTACACGTAACGTGACTTATATGCATTAAGGCTGTGATATTAAAAGATCAAACTCTGCAGAAGGGCCTAGAATATGAATGCAACACAGAGTTTTACATTAAACATTTACCTCCCTCTGTAAAAAATGATGTGCAGTTATGTTAAAGAGCCATTTCTACCTGAGCTTATCCCAAAATTTAGTTTTGTTGGTGTAACCTCATATATTTATAATGACATAAGTTTAAATAAAATGTATTTAAAGTTACCACATGAAGCATTTTTAGATTATCATTATGCTTTATGTGGCTTACTGCATTAACACATTAAAATATGAAATTCAGTATAGCTAAACCTTGAACATCCAAACATCCCTTGTCCACTGCTGAGCTTCTCTGACAATGACTCATTTCAAATGGTAAATGATTAAGCGGTTCAGTGAATGGCGACTTGTCATCAGACTTTCCCATGCAGTTGCTATTGTTCAGAAGTGCCCTGAAGTTTGAAATAAAGGAGATTGAGTGTGGCTCCATTGCAGATCTTGCGCAGCTGTTATCAAACACCGCTCTATCCTGCCCAGTGTCCCCGATGCTGCAACAGCTCTCAGTTGTTCCCAACTTCACCTTTAACAGTTGCAACTGATAAATGATCGTTCTCGAAATTGAAAGTCATCAAGATATATTTATCCAGAGCACAATATCACAAGAAAGACTGTCAAGATTAGCTCTAATGAGTACTGACAATGCCTGAGGATTCGGTAGTTAATAGCCAAAAGTTGATATGTTAAGATGTATGGAAAGTTTCTTCTCAAAATTCTGCATTTATAAGTGTAGAGTTATTCATTTAATTGTATGTTTAGTTCTAGTCCTAGTTCTAAGACATGAATTTGGCTGTGTGTCTAGTATACATATACTGCTTAAAACACCATGTTCATAGATTCAAATTTAAGTACATCTGAAAGTAACAGCACATTAGGGTTAATAGGCAGTAAATATTGTCAAAACATACAAGCCTGATGGATGTAATCTGTCAGAAATCTCTTCAGTTAAGTTCTCTGACAACTGCATTATTAGTAGGTTTGATATTTTTCTTATATTCCAGGTTCAGTTATGGTCAGACCAGACTATCAGATGGGTGGAAGCGGTCCAGGGCCTAGACCACAGTGGTGCTCCCATTGCAGTGTGGTGGTTCTTGGAAATGGCGTTCGAAAGTCCACTAAAGACCTGCCAATAAATAACCAGGTATTAATTTGACATTTTAATTACATCAACTCGCAGTACCCACTTGAGCGCTCCAGTATCAGTAAACTGATGCCCAGTTCTATTTCTGACAAATCATATTTAAAAAAAAAAAAAAAAAATTCTGTATTAAAATAATGGAGTAGCAAATCAGCATATTTAAAAATTTTCTGAAGGATCATGTGACACTGGGGTGCACAGAAACAGTTATTTCAAAGAAAAAACATCAAATTGACAAAATTTGAAGATGCAACGCAGAGAATTCTGGGAACGTTAACGTTTTTTCCCTGTACATTTTACAGGAAATTACCGTTAACCATTTAAAAGGCTTGTACCGTAGCATTTTCCCCATTTTTTACTTTAAAATCACAGTCATTTTTTACAGTTTAGCCTATAATTGATGCTTAAAATTCAGCTTTGATCCCAGGAATGCAGTACATGTTAAAACATTCAAACAGATATTTTCAATTGACACATTTCACAATATTACAGTGTTTACTGAAGAAAATATTTTTCTCTACAAAAGGGGGGCTCGGCAGAAAAGGTTTGGGAACCAGTGACCTAACCCATACGACTGTCATTTACAGCATATGTATTCTAGTTTCTCATGGATACCTTGTTAAGTCATTAGGTCTAATATTACTACCTAAGGGCTTCGTGTTGCTCAGTTGGTGTGGGTCTAGACTATGTCCTCTGAACAAATCACTGAAGAAGGCTGAAGCCGAGGGCCACAGAGCACTTAAAAATGTGCAAACCCCTCAAAGTCCCTAAAGGAGGCACAGAATAGTGCTCCAATTATGCTAATCCAGTCCCTGATGGGAAATGAAAATCCACCCTGCTGCAGTCACTGGGTTAACTGACATTACCCAAGGGATTGTGTGTACCAAAGCATGTTTGGTTAAAGGCCGTGAGATACCCAAGTTCAAAAACAGTTAAGCCCATTTCAGGTTGTTTAAATCATGGGACACCTTTGATGTCTCCCACCCTTAGCCCCTCCCTTTCCTTTTAATAGTATGCAAATCGAATTCCTTATGGCATCAACAGAGGTTTGCAACATATGCGAGCTTTGATCTCTTGCCAGTAAGGCACAACGATCTAATGATGATTTGCGACAGTAGATGGGAAATGCCATGTCCTGCCCCCTACCCCCCCCCCCCTTTTTTTGTATAGCTTCTGGCTAGGGTGAGCCTGCTCTTACAGATGTTCTTTCTACAGGGCCACAGAAGAGCTGAGGGGACCCTTGTCTTCTGCAGCCATAACTGCTTTGTTCTCTATTCAGCGGCCATACAGACTAAATTGGTAGATAGCAAGGTAAGTAAAAACCACAACAAATCAACACAAAGTTATCAACGGTTATCAAACAGTCATCAACTGCCTGAAACTAAAACGGCAAGCTTGTGTTGTGCTTTCACACTGACAATGTGAAATCTGCAACTGTAATTAGAAAGCCAAGTAATGTTATTTGCTGAAGGCGGGTGTCCGTTTTTAATGTCCATAAATTCATAAATGGTTATCGGGAGTCCAATAAGAAAAATTACAAACTTCATTACTTGAACCTGCTCAAAGTTTTTTATCATTGTTATTTTTAAAACAACGTCAAAAAGTTCATGAGAGTTTGAGATTAGGAAATTGTCTCATCAATATTTTTTTATGTAACTGAAGTGCCACTGGTGCAATTTTCAATCTTTTTGTCCATAGAATGCAAACTCAAAATTATTTTTTGTTCTCACAGTCAAACTTGCCTCCACCATCTGACTCCGAGGACAAGCAGAATCCTACTAAGGTGCTTCATCAGTACAGCAACAATATATCAGATCTTGATGTGCACTGTTTGGCCCAGCTGCAGTATAAGCAGTCTCCACCCCCAACTCCGATAATATCCTTCCCATCCATTGCGTCTGAGACACTCAGAGGAGATAGCAAGTCTGAAACTCTAAAGGTCACAGTCAAACTTAAGCCTCGGCCCCGAGCAGTACACAACGGTTGGGACGACCCTCGGTATTCATTAGGAAAGCAATTTAAGGCTCTACGTTGGAGAAAGTGGAGCATTCAAATTATGGTTCCTAAGGGTAACCACCACCTGCCGGAGGAGGAAGAGGTTGATGAACTACTGAAAAAACTGGGAACGTCTCTTAGGCCTGAGCCCATGCCCAGAGACTTGCGCCGCTGCTGCTTTTGCCACGAAGAAGGTGACGGGCGCACTGATGGGCCGGCCCGTCTGCTAAACCTTGATCTGGACTTATGGGTTCACCTTAACTGTGCCCTGTGGTCTACTGAAGTGTATGAGACCCAGGCTGGAGCTCTCATTAACGTAGAGCTGGCCCTGAGGAGAGGCCTATCGGTGCAATGTGCATACTGTCAGCAAACCGGCGCCACGAGTGGCTGCCACCGCTTGCGTTGCACTAATGCGTACCATTTTACTTGTGCCCTTAAAGCTCAGTGCATGTTCTTCAAAGACAAGACTATGCTGTGCCACCTCCACAGACCCCGAGGAACTGGCTCAATAGGAGTCGGGCTGGCAGGGACAGAGCATGAACTCCGCTGCTTTGCAGTGTTCCGTAGGGTCTACGTACAGAGGGACGAAGCACGTCAGATTGCCAGCATCATCCAGAGGGGTGAGCGAGAACACACCTTCCGTGTAGGCAGCTTGGTATTCCATGCAGTCGGTCAGCTGCTCCCTCAGCAAATGCAGGCCTTCCACTCAATGTCTGCCATTTTTCCTGTGGGCTACGAAGCCAGTCGGATCTACTGGAGCATGCGTCATGGCAACCGTCGTTGCCACTACGTGTGTTCCATCGATGAGAAAGATGGCGAACCTGAGTTTATCATCCGGGTGGTGGAGCAGGGTTATGATGACTTGGTTCTTACTGGATCCTCACCAAAAGGTAATCAGTAGCACATAATGACATTTACACTGGTAACCAGTTCTGGTTTTTTTCTTTCCCTAGCGATATCTGGTACCGATCTAGCTACAAGTGTGTAAACAACAATGAAAGTGTGTAAACAACCATGCCTGAGAATATAAATACTATTTTTCCACATTTCTATTTTGGGGTGTAGATAAGATGACCAGATATTTGAATCGCATCTAAAAAAAAATATATATATATATATATATCTGATTCTCCTTACAAAAAGTATTTGCACATTAAGCCTTGTAGTGTAAAATAATTCATTGTCTGAGAAATGTCTATTGTGTTGAATTCTCCAGTTGTTTTGTGAGGTGGGGAAACTAATAAGAATTTCCTAATGTTGTGGTGCAGGTGTGTGGGATAAAGTTCTGGAGCCCGTGGCGGAGAGAAGGAATGAGACAGGATCTCTGAAGCTCTTCCCAGTTTACCTGAAGGGAGAGGACCTGTTTGGACTGACTGTATCTGCTGTTACCAGGATTGTAGAATCTGTAAGTGAAAGTAAAATCATGCTTTTAAGATGCATGCAAGGTAAAAAAAAAAGAAAACTCAAAATTTTCCAACATTTCATTCAAAGAAGTTCTAAGATTTATAAGCAATTCTCTCTAGACACCTCCTTTCTGTAAGCCTACTCTGCTCTGATTGGTCAGATGACCAAGTCTGTTGTGATTGGTTTACCACATTGTGTGTGTGTGTGTGTGTGTGTGTGTGTGTGTGTGTGTGTGTTTGTCAGAAATGGTACCCCCATTGCAAAAGTTCCTTATTTTGAACGCTCGATAGAAAATATAAACATCTGTTATTTATCATGCGTACAGGTTGTGATTCCATCAAGCCAGCTGGTCCAAATGACCTGATTACTGTTTTATCTTTCAGGAGCAAGTGTTTAGTGAATCCTGCATTGAACTCCATGAGATTAGAGATGCAGTCACTCTTAAAATTACAGGAAAACAAAACAAGATTGGGGTGTATTGCTGTGAATTTTAACCACTGATTCTTTGTAGCCTCATCTTTCGGTAGTGAAAATAAATTTAAATTCACAGTGTAGGACACAGCGTCTTCTCGGCGTAATGTTGACCACATAAAGCTACAGTGTTTGTGGGCATGTCAAGTTGTTCACAACCTAGAACATAAGCAGGGCATTATGCAAATGTGTTACCCTGTATATTGTTGATTTCACAGAAGTGGAATTGTAATCACTGCAACTCGTTTAGGTTGTTCAGACTTGATTCTTTCTTTTGGAAAACAATAACTTTATTTATTGTGCACTTTTGGCAACTTTGCAGATTGTTTACATTCACATACAGCTACATTACACACGGAATAAAAGCCATATATACGAAATGGCATAATGGGATGCTTTAAGATGTATTTTGTGGGTTTTGAAAGAGACGTGGTAGATTTTATTTTGAGTGGAAAAATACAATTTGTTTTCTAAAAGGACAAATGGGCCACCTTCCTTTAAAATCTCATTGTTGAATGGATGTCTACAACTTTAGGGTCTTTTCCAGTACCCAGTGGTCTTTGCACATTTCACTTTTCTACTTGCATGACATAACTCTGGTATTATGTTTCAAGTGTGCATGAAGACTGCAAATGTACATATGACTTCTGATTACCCAAAGTTTTTACATAGCTTTATTTACCCATTTTGATTTTCAATACTTTTAAATTTTCATTTTTAAAAGTAGTACCTAAGTAACAGACAAAATGTATTGATAAAAATCATTTGAGAAAGTCTTATAAAATATAAGCATTACATTTTGTAAAATGTATTTAGTGTGCATTAAGGTCACTGAGCTTTGGCATTTCTCAGAACTAGGACAGTCTTCAGTACTTCCTGTCTTTTGCATGTGCTATAAAAGTGGCCTCTTGTTGGTGTGACAGGCCAGGAGTCTCTGTATCACAATTGCTCTAGAATAAACTTTAGTTACTAGGACCCTTATGAAAACCATATATGAGAATTACCATTGCACAAAAAAACTGTTCACAAAATCTAATTAAGGTTGGTTTGTGTGCGTGCGTGTGTGCATAGTTTTTTTTGTAATCGTTCCTTTCTTAGTAATGGTATTGTAACATTACTCCTTGCTTTTTAGCTTCCTGGAGTTGAAGCATGTGAGAAGTACACGTTTCGTTATGGCCGTAACCCGCTGATGCAGCTGCCCTTGGCCATCAACCCTTCTGGATGTGCCCGCTCTGAACCAAAAGCCTGCACACATGTCAAGAGGTTTGTGTTAAGGTATTCTGTATAATTTCAACCTATTTTGTCCCTGTTTGTATTGGATTTCCTGCTTTCCCTGTGGTCTGTGAGTGAACATCCATTCATATTCTGGTTTAGCCTGTGAGCTTGGTTTGCTGCGAGTTAACATTACCCTCAATTAATCATTGAAAAATAAAATTTTATATGAAAAGAGAGAGACTAAGTGATGAGAAGTTTATTTTGAGTTGTATCTGGACAAAAAGTCATCCATTTCAGTGAAGTCAAGAACAGTTCAAGCTGATTCAGTGATTCAAACCACTAATTCTGACTGATCTTTCAGTTTTTTGAACTGATTTATAAAAGAAAAAAAGAATTCATATATCCTGAGTAATTTGTTCGTGAATCAGACTATATTGTGCATGTTGTGTGTTTGCAGACATGTGTTGTCTGTTTATTGTATTACTTCATGAGAATCTTTCTCATCACATTCAAATCAAACTGATGAATAAATCAGTACATTTTTCTGTGGCACTGTACATTCACTATAGTAGCAGAAAAACATGTTAATGAGTATAATAACTTTAGTATACTATTTTAAATATTTCTAATATAATGTTTGGCCCACTTCAGCAGAAAATTGCAATGCCGGTATTGAAATAATCATTAGCAGAAGCATACAGCATAAATATCTTTACAATGTTGGAAAAGAACTACTTAAAAATGGTTTCGAATATGAGTCAGTCCAGTTTGATTGAAATGAAGAACATATGCTAATGTTTCTGATGCAGGCCTCATACCCTCACCAGCGGTAGTTTCTCTAAGACCCTGCAGAATTCTGGGAACCTGGCTGAGAGTGGTGTTGCCCCATACAGCAAGCAGTTTTTCTACTCCAAGTCCTTTCAGTACCGTCGTATGAAGGCTGAGTGGAAGTCTAACGTCTACCTGGCTCGTTCACGCATACAGGTAGAAAGATCATTATGCCTGAGAGTTTAGAGAAAACGATGATCTCATGGGATTTAGTAGCTAAAAAGAGATTATGTGTGGAATAAACATAACTGCTCATACGGTTTCTGCAGTCTATAGTAGGGGTGTCCCAATCAGGTTTATTGTGCCCCCGATCCAATCCAAGTCATTTAATATTGAGTATCTGCTGAGACCGAGTCCCGATTGAACACTTAGTACATTCCAAGTGTTTAATTCAAGTTAAAGTTAAGTCAATCTAATATATACAGAGTTGTACAGAGAGTAAAAGCAGTGTGTGTGTGTGAATATATATGATACACTCTCTCTGTGTATATATTTGCACATACTGTGAAAAAAAAACATTGGTAGAATATGGGACTATTGATGTAGTACATATATAGATATATAATAAGCAGAACAATGGAAACATAAAGGTTAAAAAGTGTAGATATGGTTAAAAAAACATGAAGCTTGCGGTGTCAAAATGCTAGTCTTTCAGTCAAATCCGAAGCAAGACGCAGCTCATTGCAATGTACAGTATTATGGCAACATAGTTTGATAGTTTCAGAAGTGAGCATCAAATTTCACTGGATCTTCTCGTGCATCACGTGCACACATTACTTCTTCTTTTCCTTTTAATGGCTTTTGGTGAATCTACTGAAGGCAGATACTTCCACCTATTGCACAACACCGGCATTACAGCTGATATAAATAATGATCGGGCTGAGGAGAGCAGATACGATCAGTAAAAAAAAAAAAAAACCTTGATCGGCCAGATCTTTGAGATCTGTTTGGGACATCCCTAGTGTGTGTGTGTGTGTGTGTGTATACATATAGATACACACACACTCTATATATATATGTGTGTGTGGTTCCACCTCGACAAAAACGTGTAATAATTTGAGTTTTTGTATTATTTTAATTCAGGGTTTAGGGCTGTATGCTGCAAGGGAAATTGAGAAAGACACCATGGTTATCGAATACATTGGCACCATCATTCGCAGTGAAGTGGCAAACAGAAAAGAGAAGATGTACGAGGCACAGGTATACATAATGAGCAGACTGAATCTAAAATAAGAAGTCATGCTGAACAAGTGCGTGTCGAGTCCATGTGTTGTTAACTGAGTTTTGGTTTTGGTTTTCAGAATCGTGGAGTCTACATGTTTCGCATCGATAGTGAGCATGTAATCGATGCCACTATTTCAGGAGGACCTGCAAGGTGGAACATTACCTTGAATTTTTTCTGTAGACCCCAAATTAGAAACATACACAAGTACACAAACACTCAAGGCTTTCCATGTCTGTAAGTGTTCATATAGCTAGCTTTTAGTGTCAACTTTGTCCAGCATGAAAGCTGTTGACCTGTAAGAAAAAACTCTTTGCTGAGAAAGCAGTGCATATGTAGATTATGCTACGAAGTGCTTTTTAACGCACAGCAGACTGCAACAGCACACAAAACCAGTCTTGCATAGCTAACAACATTTGCATTCACATGCTTTGGCCTCACTTGCTTCATCTGTTCCACTTCTTTTATCCACCAGGTACATTAACCACTCCTGTGCACCCAACTGCATTACTGAGGTTGTGACCTTTGAGAGAGATCACAAAATCATCATCAGCTCCAACCGCAGAATCCAGCGAGGCGAAGAGGTGAGACTAATCTATTCCACCAGTCTTACAGGAATTTGTTCCCCCATATCTATAAAATGCTGCCCAATGGCATGGACATTTAACATTCTTCTCACTTTTTTTTTTTCTTTTCCAGTTATGTTATGACTACAAGTTTGATCTGGAAGATGACCAGCATAAAATCCCTTGTCACTGTGGTGCAGTCAACTGCCGGAAATGGATGAACTGAAAGATATCAGTGAAACGATTGACAATTCAACACATGCATTCCTTTTTATTATTGTTTAGACCCAGGAAACTAAGTCAATTCTAATTATATATATCTATATAATGACAGACAAGAAAAAAACATTGTTAGGCCTTGATGTGGAGCTCAGAGTTTTAGGGGCTATTAAAGGCATAATAGCCTGGTATTCATAAAGTTAAAATGACTCCAGGGGTCTGCTTTGGTTCAGTGGTGGAAGAGTTGATATAGTTTATAATTGAGCACCTTCACCTAAAATAAAACAAGCTGCACACTGGTAAATCTTAATTGCAAAGACAATGTAAATGAAAATGTATTTTTTTCTGCATGAGAGACGAGACGATGCGCTCTGGCAGTTGGCGATTAAGTGGTAAACACGATTTTCATGTGGGCTTCGGCTTAAAAGTGCTGGCCACAGCCTTATTTAGATCTAAAGAGGCAGGTCCTCTGGGTATAATATATATACACACACAAATATATACACTTATAATTACAGAAATGTAGACACCACTGAACAAGGAATGTACTGAGAAGACTTCCTTAGGGATGAAGCTAAGGGAATTATTAACTTGCACTAAAACAGAAAGATACCGTTTAAATACTTGATTCCATGAGTCAGTTTATTTTTTCCTTCGTTTTGATTTCTGTAAAATAAGAGACCGCTTTTGTATTTATTATTGACTGAAGCTATTTTTTAAAGATATGGAAAAGCAGAGAGTCAAGCTGCTGGGAAAGCCTGCCGATTGGTCAGAACACGTTACTTTATATGATGTGTAAATATCCGTCTATAAATGAAAGATTTTTAAATACTCGACCAAATGTTACCTTAACTTTATCACAGCTGTCTGGGTGAGCATTTGCTTGTTTGCAACAAAATGACATTTTGATTTAAAAAAAAAAAAAAAAGATTTAAAAAAAAGTATTTAAGAAGGATGTCAAGATATCATTTTGAGAGTGTATGTATTGTATATAATTGTACAGATTCTGTAAAAAAAAAAGAAAGAAAAAAAAGACAAAAAGATGAATTCAGAGTATTTTTGTTGTATTTAGAATGTAGAATCAATATTGTAAAAATGATCTGACCACTTGAACTTTTTTCCTTACTTTTGCTTTTTTGCCATTTTTATATATTTTCACAAAACGAGCACCAATGGTTCTGATTGTGAAATCTTAACTCTGTTCATCAGATTAATGTGCGCTGTGAATTCCCTTTTGAAGCCACCCATAGATCTCAATAGTGATCACGAGCTGTTCTGAACGCTACACAGCATAGACTCACGTTTAGAACTGCAGAGATGAAGTTCAATGCCTTTCACATTCACACAACTTAATGTGTAGACATTTCATGAAATGCTAAGTATGCTTCTTTCTTGTTTACATAAAAAAATAACTTATTTTTGGTGTTGGTAAAAGTAAAAATCATGGTATGATGTCATAAACTCAATTAAATTATGAAATAATTCAAACCTGGTAGTAGCACTTTGCAGACCAGTTTGAAATGAAGGTTTTTCATGTGCACAACTAATGTGGACTGCAATTATTGATATTCTTGAACAGTCCTGAGCTTGTAATATATGTGGCATGATGTATTTTTTCAATTTTCAGATAAATCAATTGTACATAATTTCTAAATGACTGGCTGTAATAAAATTTGTTTCTTGGATCCCCCCTTGTACAATAATCAGACATTTAACAGTATTTTTCTTTTCTTTCTTTCTTTCTTTTTTTTTTTTTTTTATTGTCAGGTATAGTAGTATCCAATGTTAAAATGAAGCTTTTCTTTTGAAGTGTACAATGTGTGGGTTTTGGAGTTTGTGGAATCAGATTTAGAATCATTTACAAAAACAAAATAAAATATTTTATGTCATATTCCTTTTCTTGTGTTCATTGTGTAGTTTAATCAAAAAGATAGTTATGCTCTAGATTAGATTTTATTCAGCACTTTTGAATGGACAATTTTTATTTATTTATATTTTTTTTCTTTATTTTTTTATTAAACCTTTTCTTAGTGAATACAAAATTGAAAAAAAGAAAAACACGTGTCAAAACAAAAGAGCCAGGCTTTCACGGATGGCCAAACGATACATTGCAATTACAATTCAGAAGAGAGAGAAAGAATAATAATAAAATAACAAAACAAAACAAAAACCTGTTACATTACAAATAAATAAATGGGAAAAAAAATACTGATCACAACAATAAACACAATATTTCCTACAAAACACAAAAATTATACAAAAAGTGAGCATTCATCGTTTTAGTTGAGCTAGAACTGGGGTTTAATATAGAACGTGATATTGTCTTGAAAGTAAAATAAAAATTGGTTGATAACTTTCAGAATCTTGCATTTGTGATTAAAATATTTGGCAAGCAAAATTATTTGTTTGCAAAGAAAGTAAACATTTTCATATTGCTTCTCAAAAGCGAAAAATCTAAACAAAAATATTTAAATAATATCAGATTCAAGTTAACAGTGAAGTTTATTGTATTTTATCTATTTATTTATCAACCTTTAAACATTAATTGATTCAAGAACCTAAGCTAATGTGATGGGACAATCACAAAAATCTTTATCTGGAGTACTATAATCTATAATCTTTTATACTGGACTCCATAAAGGATAAAGTGCTGTCATAACAGAATTCACTCTGTATAAGGAAGTTTACCAGCAAATAAGGTTTTGAGTCTACAAACACCCACCGAGTGCCGAGAAGCATGAGAACAAAAAAAGTAAAAAAAAATATATAAAACATAAATCCCCACTGGAATATCCAAAAAGGCATTATCAGAGTTTCTTGAAAAAAAAAAAAGGCTTTCTGTTTTAAAGTGTTCCCTAGCCCCCTGGCATTGAGTGAAGAAATAGATAACGTTAAATGACGTGTGGCCAAGTATGGTGACCCACACTCAAAATTTGCGCTTTGCATTTATCCAATCAAAGTACACACACAGTAGTAAACATACATACACACACCCGGAGTAGTGGGCAGCCGTACTGCTGCGGCACCCGGAGAGCAGTTGGGTCTCACCTCAGTCGTGGTACTGAGGGTGTAAAGTGACCTAGTGACCTTTTGACTAATAACATGAATATATGGTTCTGGGGCCTGTACCATGAAGCTGGATTAGGTGGCTAGCCAGCTATGTTTCAGCTTAGTTTCCGCCAACTCTGGGTTTTAGGTACTATGAAAGTAGCTCGGCTTTAATCAGTGTTCGATGCCATGGTATCTTACGCTGCACGGCTAACCTGCTCCGGGGCAGGTTACGTTCTGGATTCAAGATCTCAAACTGAAGGTGAACCAATCAGATGTGAGAGAAGTGACACATGTCTGACACAAAGTCACTCCAGTTTATCTTGCTCCAAATTAAAGGTCACTTATGCTTAAAAAAAATATATAGAAGTCTGCTTTAATGATAATAACTGAGTCATTTTATGGTTTATATAATTATTGTGATTCATATTATTATTTATCTCTTACACACAAGCAATTTTAGATTAACAGTTATTATAAATTATTTTAAATAAATATTAATGTATACAGATCATGTAATATAAATAAAATAAAATATTTCAAATAAAAATTACAAATCTGACCTTACATGTTCGAGTCTCTATCACTATATAATTTCAAATGTATAAACTAAGTTAACAAGTTCCACTTGTGACTACACTGATGGAGCAAGATCATTTATTTTATTTGTCCTCCTTCATTTTTCACATGACGTTTAAATTTGTCATATTCTTCAATCTCTTAACCTTTAGCAAAACCTTTAACCTTTAGTTTCGAATCTCGCTGGGTCTCTCACGAGAAGTAAATCAAACTTGCTTTGTATTGCAAGGCTCGTGATTGGCTGTTCGTCAGTGATGTCACGCATTCATATGCACGTGCTCCACAAACTCAGGATCAAAGCCTGAATTGACAAAGAAAGTTGATGAACAGAATCATGGTACCAACAAAGCCGGATTGGAGAGGTTTGGTTTTGTCAACTCAAAACTAATCCTGTAACTCTGAATTTGTTCAGCTACCATCATGGTACAGGCCCCTGGTCAAAAGGAGGCGAAGAAACAAACAACATGCATGTATTAAAAAAAAAAAAAAAACCTAATGTCAAAGTTGAGGTCATTCAGCCTGATTAAAGATCTCCTTTTTCTCCACTAAGGCACTACCAGCTATGAAGTAGGCAATCTTTCCTACCATCCGTACCTCATCTACTAGTGACCACATCTTCCTCCTTTTTTTCTGTTAACCATGAAACTTAGAGAGGACCGTTTTCCCATTGATTTGCTGAATTTTTGGCTCTTGCCCATACTGCTGCTCTGTGTGTATTCAAGGAGAACTGGATGATTATACCATGGGTAGAATTCACTTTCTTCACGATGCACTGTCAGTCATATCCAGAAGATGCTCTGTTCTGGCAGTCATTTCTGACAAATGTAAATCATTTCTTTCCTCACATTTTTCTCATTGATGTTGCTGGCACGCCATGTAATTTCAAATTCCAGTGCCTGGAGTACCATTCCAATTCAGTGATGCGTGACTCCAATAGGCCGATTACACTCATCCTATTGCAGTCATTATATTGGATTACTCTCTTATTGGATTACTCTTCTTCTTCTTCTTCTTTTTTTTTATTTAATTTTAGTTTTTTCAGAGGTTAAATACATACAGATGTCAATCAGGATATACATAATAAATGAAAAAATACATACATACATACACACACCATCACATAATCTCCAGCAGCTAGTGCCCTTCCATTGGTGTTTGTTTCTGTGATGGTGTAATAAAAAAAAACCTTGTAAACCTTAACATTATTCCAACAAAATTCTCTCCACATGGCAGAGACATTAAAATTCCCTTCCATTTTCCATTTTATCTCTAACATAAAACATGTTTTCAGTTGCAGTTTGGGGAAATCCATTATAGTTTTAAGATAATCTCATTACATGATTGAGCCTTACCTACTGATAAGAACAATTTTATTATCCGTGTCTCAGTGAATTTCCATATTTCTGGTTTGATATTACATTCAATATAGTGCCTTACTTGGAGGTATCTATAGAAGTCACCATGATTAAGCCCGAATTTTCCCTTTAGTGATTCAAAGCTTTGGATTTTGTCCTTGTTAAATAATGTGCAATAATTCCTAGATTAGTCTAAATTCAAAACCATCATCTATTCTATTTGGGACAAAGTTTAGTTTGTCATCAGCAATAAGGGCAGATAAAGCAGAATCTCCCATCATCCCTCTTTCTATTTCAATCCATCTTGCAGAATATACTGGACTTAATTGGGCCGCATAATAATATTGTTGTTAGCATGGGAGGACTAACCCATCTTTTTCTTTACTTAATAGTAATGTATTAATCTTATTGTGTTTTTTTTTTTTATATATAAAAATCTAGATATTAATTTATTCCATTCTGTAATTTGTTGATCCAAAATTTCTACTGGAAGTGTCAAATATAGATATAGCAATTTTGGTAGAATGATCATCCTTACTGAATCAACTTCAGAACTTAGACTATACAAAGGATTAAGGTTCCAATGTAATACATCAGATTTTATTTTATTTTTTATTCAAGGGACCGTAATTTAAAACAAAAATGATTTTGTATGGTCTCCAGACAAATTTAATCCTAAATAAGTGATTTTGTATCCCATTTTAAAGTATATTTATCTTTAAATTGTCCAGGTTGATCATAATTAAATGTTAGTACATGAGTTTTTGAGAAGATAAATTTGTAACCAGATATGGCCTTATACCCCTCAAGGAAGTTATATAGCATAGGAAGTGACTTTGGTGGTTGGCACATTTATCAATATATAATTGGCAAAGAGTGCTAATTTATGCTCTCTGGACCCCATATCCATTCCTTTAGTTGAATGGTTTTGCCTAATCCATTGGCTCAATGGTTCAATAAATATGGGAAAAAGAGTGGTGAAATGGGGCATTTCCTCAAATAAAGTTTGGATGCGTGTCTCTAATTCTGAAATCTTTCCCTGCATTCATCACATGTAAATCCCTTATCGCCGACAGAAAGAGATACAACTATACATGTGACAAGTGGTGCAAATAATAATAGCAGGAGAAGCCATTTATCAACGTGATTGATGAAAGATTCTTACCAAAGTTGTTTGATGAACTTGTGTAAAAACGGATCGAGAGAGAAAATAAACGTAGCGAGAGAGAGTTGAGGAGAAAATAAAAGAGCGATAGGCACGATTGGAAACACTAATGACAAGCTAACATGCTGCAGGTGGTTTTCCCTGTTGGGAAGGGATAAAATGTCTTTATTTTTACAGTTGATCTCTAGGTGAGACCATTAACCCTTTAGATAGGCCTGTGTGTGTGTGTGTGTGTGTGTGCGTGTGAGAGAGAGAGAGTGTGTGACAGAGACCTTTATGCACCTGCTGCCTTTTGATGGTGAGAAGTACAGACCAAACAAAAACAAGTGGATTTAAACATTTGCATGCAATCTGGCAGTTCATTTGATGTTGAGAAGAACAGCAAGCAACATGAGCAAGGGCTTGACATTTAGAAGTTTTAGAAATGATTATGCAGCCTGACCCCTCCAGCGAGCTGCAGGAATTGTCTTCTGCCTCTGATACAACAGACTCAGGAGAGTCAGATCCTGATTTTGTTGTGGCACCCTCATCATCCATGTGTGTGTGAGAGTGAATAAGAGGCCTTTGTGCACTTACCTTGATTCGTCTGAGAAAATCGAAATATGCACCTCAGCTCTCAGAACTACATGAGTAAACAAAAACAAAGTAAGTGTATTTATGCACCCACTGCCTTTTGATGGTGAGAAGTATGGACGTCCTATGTGTGAAATGCTTGTCTTTTCTTGATGGTAAAGCCAGTTTAAAACCTTAAAATCTTTCAGTGATACACTTTTCGATTTTTCTGTAAAAAAAAATCTACTTCACATCAGGTTTACGAACATAATTTTTATGAACCAAAATGCAACAACTACTTCGAATAAACTGCAGTTCGCTGGAGGGGTCAGGCTGCATAATCATTTCTAAAACTTTGGTACAAGTCAAACCTCGTGTTGCTTGCTATTCTTCTTCTCACCATCAAATGACCAGCAAGATGGCATGCACGTACCTTGTTTTGTTTAGTCTGTACTTCTCATCACCATTAAAAGGCAGCAGGTGCATAAATACACTTATTTTGTTTTTGTTTACTCCATGTAGTTCTGAGAACTGAGGTGTATATTTTGATTTTCTTAAATACATCAAGGTAAGTGCGCAAAGGTCTCTCTCACACTCTCTCTCTCTCTCACACACACACACACACACACACACTATAATATGCTTTTATACTCCATATAGCTTCATATACAAGCCAGAAACTAAGCTTTTCGTTGCACAGGCCTATCTAGGTTTAATGGTTCCACCTAGTGATCAACCATAAAAATGACGATTTTTCACATATATTAATTTTCATATATTCACCAACCATCAATGCATTATTTTACTAGAATGCATGATTTTATGGTGCATGGCTGTGCAATCAAAATATTTTGTTATAATGGAAGTCAATGGGGCAAAAACGGCCACGAACATTAAATGAGGGAGAAAAAAATTAAAATCAATGCTGCACAAAAACTAACAATGCATCAAAGCCAACATTGTTAATAATCTTTGACATGCCCAAGACTGTGATAAAAGGTAAAAGAAATGTCCAGCCACAATCACTATTTATTATGAAAATTAGTCATTTTGTGTGTTTTTCCCCCCAAATCAGTGACATAATTTATGAACTTAGTAATTAAAGAGTGAAAAAAAAAAATAAATAAAAAAAAATAATAAATAAAAATAAAAAAAAATATATATATATATATATATATATATATATACATTTGAATAAACATTTAGTAGTTTTGACCAGGACTGATTAATAGATTTATGCAAAAAAAAAAAATTAAATTAAAAATTTAATTTAGTGGATGTTTTCATCTCGAACATAACTTAAGGGTAGTGAATTTGAACAACGCAAAAGGGTTAAACAAAGTTGCTCTTTTACGCTTAAGGAAGATAGTAAAACAGTCTGACACTGTGGTATAATGAGCACACTCGCACCCTAAAGAGAGCAGCCCGTTAAATGGAACGCAGCAGGAGGAAAACAAAACTAGAGGTATTTCGTATTGCTTGGCGGGAAAGTAACATATCGTACAGAAAAGCATTAAAAACTGCTAGTATAATCACGGCTTTCACATCGCTACTCTTCAAGCTTTATATGTTACCCTTGGGAGATCTCATCAGGAAACATGGTGTTAGCTTTAACTGTTATGCTGATAATACTCAGCTCTATATTTCTTCGCGGCCTGGTGAAACACACCAATTTGAAAAACTAACGGAATGCATAGTCGGTATAAAAAACTGGATGACGAGTAAATTCTTACTGCTAAATTCTGAAAAAACAGAGGTGTTAATTATGGGACCTAAAAACTCTGCTTGTAATAACCTAGAACACTGTCTAAGACTTGATGGTTGCTCTGTCAATTCTTCGTCATCAGTTAGGAACCTAGGTGTGCTATTTGATCGCAATCTTTCCTGAGAAAGCCACGTTTCTAGCATTTGTAAAACTGCATTTTTCCATCTCAAAAATATATCTAAATTACGGCCTATGCTCTCAATGTCAAATGCAGAAATGTTAATCCATGCATTTATGACTTCAAGGTTATATTATTGTAATGCTTTATTGGGTGGTTGTTCTGCACGCTTAGTAAACAAACTACATCTAGTCCTTTAACCTGGCATACACATAACATACTAATATGCTTTTAATATCCAAATCCGTTAAAGGATTTTTAGGCTGCATTAATTAGGTAAACCGGAACTGGAAACACTTCCCATAACACCCTATGTACTTCTACATCATTAGAAGAATGGCATCTATGCATATATTTGTCTGTTTCTCTCTTGTTCCGAGGTCACCGTGGCCACCAGATCCAGTCTGTGTCCAGATCAGAGGGTCACTGCAGTCACCCGGATCCAGTACGTATCCAAACATGATGGTGGATGAGCACCTAGAAAGGACCTCTACTGCCCTGAAAGACAGCAGAGACCAGGACAACTAGAGCCCCGATACAGATCCCCTGTAAAGACCCTGTCTCAGAGGACCACCAGGACAAGACCACAGGAAACAGATGATTCTTCTGCACAATCTGACTTTGCTGCAGCCTGGAATTGAACTACTGGTTTCGTCTGGTCAGAGGAGAACTGGCCCCCCAACTGAGCCTGGTTTCTCCCAAGGTTTTTTTCTCCATTCTGTCACCGATGGAGTTTTCGTTCCTTGCGGCTGTCGCCTCTTAAACTGAACAGAGATGACATCACTGAATTCAATGATGAACTGCCTTTAACTATCATTTTGCATATTAACACACTGTTTTCCTAATGAATGTTGTTCAGTTGCTTTGACGCAATGTATTTTGTTTAAAGCGCTATATAAATAAAGGTGACTTGACTTGACTATAGATGAACAGCATCTATATGAATAGAGTGGTTTATTGACTTTATGGTGCATCATTATGATTACCATCTATATAAATGGCCATCAGCACATCAGCAAGTATTTTCATTGTAATTCATTGTAAATGCTACATTTCTAGCAATCTCGGGATGTTCTGTAATAGACATAGAAAGTTTTATTTATTTATTTATTTTATTTAATTTTTTCTTACTCAAATTATTCTTATTGTATTTTTCTAGTGATCAAATAAATCATTTATATGATGTCTAAGTTTCTGTCTAGTGTTTTTTAATTGAAAAAAATATGCAGCTGTATGTAAATGACTGAAATAGTTTGTAGAAGCCTTCGATACAGTTGGTAAATATTTTTATATGGGGGGGGGACTAGATATAGCCTCAGAAAAATATTTGCAGGAATCTCATTTTTCATGATCACTTCTTCAGATTTGACATAGAAACTCATGAGACGTGACTTTCCACCCATTATTTTTCTAGATTGCTCCAGGACTGATTATATGACTATATATATACTGATACATTGTTGTTGATACACATTTAGGAGGCAGTACTTAGAAATAGAGACAAAGTACCTGGTTGACGACCTTAAACAAAGCGTGGAAATTAAGAATTCAGGTATAGCAAACCTGCCCCATTTCACTACTCCTAATCCAATCAACATAACTACTCAAAGACTGGGGCAGAGGCACCAAGAGCCATTACAAACAAAAGGTGATAGTCTCAGTAATCTGGGTCATTTGCCTAGCAATAAGAACAGGAAGCGACAGGAACCTCTTGCTACAAACTTTGCTTAAGAGAATCATTTGTCTGATGTCATACTTACCTCAAACGCTCAATACAATTTACTTCACCTTAGTTCTTCATGTGATGCTTTGTCAGAAAATAGGATCAGCATATTTTAAACAGATTCTTAAATTTGTAATCTCACAAATGCCACAAAACTGGTTCGTGATCGAATTTGGAGGACACCAATTTTCATGTTCCAGTTGTTCCAGAACACAGGGGATTCCTTCGTTTAGGCATTCAAATTTTTTCGTGAGGCTGAGACAACAATTATTTATTGTTATTTTTTGTTGTTGTTGCTGTTGTTGTTTTTCAGCCCTTTTTAATTGAAGATGCTGGACAACCACCTAGAAGTGCATTACAATAGTCCAGTCTAGAGGTCATAAATGCATGAACTAGCTTTTCTGCATCAGAAACAGGTAACTCGTTTTGTAGCTTGGCAGTGTTTCTAAGAAGTTTCTAAGAATGCTGTTTTTGTAACATGGGAAATATGATTTTCAAAAGACAAGTTGCTGTCTAAAACAACAGCCTGATTTTTGACTGTAGAGGAAGTAACAGTACATCTGTCTAGTTGCAAACTGTATCTACGAGATTCTGTGTACTGTTTTTTGGTCCAATAAGTAATATCTCTGTCTTATCTGAATTTAATAGGAGAAAATTATTGGTCATCCAATCTTTTACATTTTTAACACACTCTTTTAGCTTAGATAATTTAGAAGTTTAATCTGGTCTTGTTGAGATATATAGTTGAGTATCATCAGTATAACAGTGGAAACTAATCCCGTATTTTCTAATAATATTACCAAGGGGCAACATGTACAGTATATTGAAAATAGCAGAGGACCTAGGACAGATCCTTGTGGCACTCCATATTTTATTGATGATAAAGAAGATGACTCCCATTTAAATAAACAAAGTGGCAGCGATCGGACAAATAGGATTTAAACCATCTTAGAGCCTGCCCTTGAATATCTGTATAGGTTTGTAATTGATCTATGAAATTCTTCATACAGATAATTTTTTGCAGGAAGGAGCACAATTGAGCAGAAAACCTTTTCAAAATTTTAGACATAAATGGAAGATTTGAAATAGGCCTATAATTTGCCATTTCACTAGGATCTAGTTTTGGTTTCTTAATAAGAAGCTTAATAACCGCCAACTTCAATGGTTTTGGGACGTGACCTAAAGATAACGATAAGTTAATAATATTGAGAAGCGGTTCTTCGGCTACAGGTAACAACTCTTTCGGTAATTTAGTAGGTACAGGATCTAATAAACATGTTGTTGGTTTAGATACAGTGATAAGTTTATTTAGCTCTTCTTGTCCTATATTTGTAAAGCACTGCAGTTTATCTTTGGGTGCGATGGATGAAACAGAAGTGTTAGACGCTGTAGAATCTACATTCACTACTGTATTTCTAATGTTATCTATTTTATCAGTGAAGAAATTCATAAAGTCATTGCTATTAAACGTTGATTGAATATTTGAATCAGGTGGCGTCTGGTAATTTGTTAATCTAGCCACTGAGCTAAATAAAAACCTTGGATTGTTTTGGTTATTTTCAATGAGTTTGTGAATATGCTCTGCCCTAGCAGTTGTTAGAGCCTGCCTATATCTGGACATACTGTTTTTCCATGCAATTCTAAAAACTTCCAAGTTAGTTTTTCTCCATTTGCGCTAAAGACTACGAGTGTCTTTCTAGCGAGAGTATTACTGTTACACCATAGCACAGTATGTATGATGGGGGCAACAGCTTCTAATGTATTAGACAAAATAGTTCCCATGTTGTCAGTCATTTCGTCTAGTTAATGTGTATTTTTGAGTACACATAGCAGTTGAGATAAATCACACAGCATGCATGATACAAGGAAATGGTCAGTAACATCATCACTTTGAGGTACGATATCTAATATCAGTAAGATCGATTCCATGAGATATAATTAAATCTATTGTATGATTTAAACGATGAGTGGGCCCAGTGACATTTTTCTTGACTCCAAAAGAGTTTATTAGGTCAGTAAATGCAATTCCTAATGCATCATTTGTATTATCAATGTGAATATTAAAATCTCTCACAATTTGCGCGTAATCAACTGTAACCAAAAGGTCCGAGATGAAATCTGCAAATTCTTTTAGGAATTCTGTATATGGCCCTGGTGGTCTATACACAGTAGCAGAGCAAGAGATACAATAGATTTCTTTTGCATATCATAGAGTGTAACATTAAGCAGAAGTATTTCGAATGAGTTGTAACCTGTATCCTGTTTTCTGGGTAACATTGAGAATATCACTATATATTGTTTCAACACCTGCCAATTTGTATGTACAAATGTTAAAACAAATCCAAATGGCAGGTATGTCATTGCCTTAGGGGAGAATTGGTAATACCACACTTCTCTTAGTTAATATTTATGCCCCTAATTGGGACAATGGCAAGTTCTTTAAATATGTATTTTCTTCACTGCCAGATAAAAGTATACATCCATTTTTTTCCGCAGTCTCATGTTTAACTGATTAAAATAATTTTTCCCCACATCAATCTACGTGCCATACACCATAATGACAAAGGAACGACAGATTTGTGACATCTTTGCAAATGTATTAAAATGTAAAAACTGAAATAAATACATTGCATAAGTATTCATACCCTTAACTTAGCTGAAGCAGCTTTTCAGTTTTATACATTTGGTAAGATGCAACAAGATTTGCACATCTGAATTTGACAATTATCTGCAAGGTTTTTTTTTTCTTTCTGCCAATGCAACATAGCATTCTCAACCACAGGTCTAGAAGTTTATTTTGAAAAATTGTCATATATGTGGTATTAATAAAATATTT
The DNA here is from genome assembly GCF_023724105.1 of Carassius gibelio. Taxonomy (NCBI): domain Eukaryota; kingdom Metazoa; phylum Chordata; class Actinopteri; order Cypriniformes; family Cyprinidae; genus Carassius; species Carassius gibelio. The sequence goes on from NC_068394.1 coordinate 19,918,812, forward strand.
GAAATTATGGCCTGTCTCTGGAAAAATCCAGTATTTATTTATCTAGTTAGCATTACTGTTGTGTACTTTACCTCAAAGTACTTATTGGTATGGACATGGTTCGGCATGATTAATAATAGTTTTATGTAAATTACACTGATACCACTGCTGCCATATCGATACCACTGAATGCCATATCGATGTTTGTGCTCGTGTTTTGTCTGTCGTCCGTCTAAAATGCTTTTCTGCTCCTTCAACTGTACAGGTAATGGTAAAGCAAGATTGGTTGCACTTTATTTTACAGTACGTGTACTAACATGTACTTATAGTGTATTTATCTAAGAAAGTTCTGGTAATACAAGGTAACTACATGGGGTAGGGTTAGGTTTGGGGTAGGTTCAGGGTTAGTACCTAGTTATTACAAAGTTATTGTAATTACTATAATAAGTACATAGTATGTACATGAGGAACAGGACTGTAAAATAAAGTGCTACCGCAAGATTATAGTGCTTATCGCATCAACAACCCTACACTACTAGCGTACAGTATCTACAGAGGTCACAAGCAAGGAGCATGATGATATAATGTTAATGTTACCAAAAACACTGTGAACATCATCTTATGTGAGTGTACACCATTGAGATGATTCTTGACAAAACTAATTATTGCTGTAAAATAAATAAATAAATAATAATTATATAAAAATGAACCAGTGAATGTTAATTTATATTGTACTATATTTGCAATTCCATGTACAAAATAGCAATAAGTGCAGTTTACATTCACACTGGACTTTCAAATATGTGGACCTTTATTCATGAAAAGACAGTTCAGTGGAAAAAATGCATTTGAAGTTGTCAGAGTCAGTCTTTTAATACAAACTGTAGTAAAGTAGCTTGATACTGATTGGTTTTATTAATTAAGCTGTTACACTGAACCGTCTTGTCTATATTGGCATACCAGCAATAATGAGAAATACTAATCCATTACGGAACAGAAATATATTTGCAGTTTATTAAGGTCAAGATAAATCCAGTGATCATGAAATCAAATAAAATCAGAAGGAATTCTTAATTTCAGGCTTACGTTAACTTGATTGGAAAAAAGACGAACAAAATTAAATAATGCTGCATTCATAATTAAAAATGATGAACTTAAAATCTAGCAGATTAAATTATATTCATTAACATCTAACATCTGGAATATGTTGAAAATAGGTTTTCTGTGCAAATCGTTTACATTTCAAATGAAAATTAAAATGATTTAAACTTACAAATACTTGAATAAACACAATTTTAAAAATACACTTTAAAAATAGTTTTCTGAGTAAAGAATATGGATCAAGAAAGCTTCAGACCAAGGTTCCTTCTGCAGGACCTCACAAAATACTGTCACAGCGGTCTGGACTGACAAGGGTCTGTTATCCATTTCTGAGCTGGCAGTGCAGTTCAATACCCAGCCAGAGGGGCGCTATAGCTGTTCCTCACATTTCCAGCATCCTCAACTCTCTAACTGCCACTGCTGGGACCTGGAATCATCACAGATCGCCATAGTAACATATCCTTTGATGCTGTGAGGGTCGGCAACAGCCAAACACTGGCCAACTGACACCTGGTATAGCCATTTATTTTTCTGAGGGAACAAAAAATACATTATTTGCATTTTAAGCAGAGCACCTAATGGGGCAGCAAGGCAGATCTAAACAACAGAGGCATATACAATAAGCATAAAGTATGTAAGACCACATATTGTATAATGTTTAAGAATACCATGTACCGTATTTTTCCAACTATAAGTCGCACTGGACTAAGTCGCATTTATTTTGAACCAAGAGAAAACATTAACGTCTACAGCCGCGAGAGAGCGCTCTATGTTTTCAGTGTAGACTACAGGAGCACTGAGCAGCATAGAGCGCCCTCTCGCGGCTGTAGATGGTAATGTTTTCTATTGGTTCATTTGTCTTAGTTCACGTCAAATTAATTTTGATAAATTAGTCGCACCTGACTAAAAGTCGCAGGACCAGCCAAACTATGCAAAAAAGTGCGACTTATAGTCCGGAAAATACGGTATGTATTTACATTTTTATGACCTTCAATTTGTTATATTAATAACAAAATTGGCTTTATTAATAAAAACAAAATTGGATTTAAAAAAGAAAATCTGTAGTTGCAGCCCTTCCATGAGGTTGAAGACATTAATGGTCAGATTTCTCACCCCCAGTGTCCACTGCTGGGATCCACCTGAGCCGTGACACTTCATGAGGCGCGGGGGGTCAGAAGAACGAATCTCAGACATGTCCAAACACAGCAGCCCGGCGAGAATCAACTCGTGATCCTCATCATATGCCCATTCCTCCAAAACAACACAACAACACATAGATCAAAATTACAAAACATCTACATATTACCAATCAGAAAACTTTACAAACAGGCTTTTCAGATATCTTTAGATATAATGATTAATTTCAGCCTGTTTCTTTTCAGACTCATCAAAAATTAAAATGACCTACGTCTTACTATGGCATATAACAAGAGACAGCAGTTTGTTAGCTGAGAAAAATAGCTTTTAAACTACAGCAACAAAAATGTAATTAAGTGTGGGGTCGATAAGTTTTTACAACTTAATATTTTTAAGGTTCACACCAGTTCACACCTCTCATTGACACCAAGTTTGTGTTTATTTAATCTAAAAGCAGTAAAAAAGTAATATTGAAAAACTAAGAATTTTTAAAATAAATATTCATTAAAATATTAACTTTATACATTTAAAAAAGTGATTTATTCCTGTCTTCCTTCAGAAATCATTTGAATATGCTGTACTGGTATTACTATCAAAACATTTCCTATTATTATTAATGTTGAAAACAGTTGTGCTGCTTCATATTTTTGTGGAAACTGATTTTTGATGAATAGAAAAACACCTAGCATTTATTTAAATATATATAAATATTTTTATTTATTTTTTAATTTTTAAATATAAATGCCTTTACTGTTACTTTTGATCAACTTAATGTCCTTGCTGAATAAAATTACTAATGACCCTAAACTTTAGAATGATAGTACATGAGTAACAAATGAATACTGATAGATAAACTCCCCCAGTTTGCACCAGAGCTGCAAAAATAGCAAATCATCTGCAAATCTCACATAGCTGTGTATAATTTTCATAGAATGACAGAAGTTTGATAAACTGACCTGCTCAGGGTCCTGTGGGTCACAGTCTCTCACCACCACAGCACCCCCTTTCTGACTGGGACGCCCCTGTGCCACCAGACACTTGTCAACCAGCAGATTACGCAGCTGAAAGAGAACACACACACAAAATATTATTTTTGGAAAACCTACTTAAGGAACCTACAATACATTATACTGTATGGTCTTGGCGAAAGCAATCCATTCATTAATATTTAATGACAGGTGTGCAAAAAATTTTTATGTTTTCTTTTGGATTTGAAATGATTAATGACTAACTTAAACCAACACTTACGAGTCCATTCATTACAGTACAAGGTAATAACTAACAAACTTTAGGCTTAGAAAAATACAGAAAATCTGATGATATTCTAAACATTCTTATTTGCATGACACAAACATAATGCAAAAATAATGCAAACCGTCAGTGGACTTCAAGAGCTGCTCTACTGCCCTCTGTTGTTTATACAGACAGCTGTCTGTTCAATTCATACGACTATATTCACTTCTTCCACTTCCAATACAGTAGGAAAAGGCGATATTAAAATGCCACTCAAAAGAAAAATAGTGTGTTTATGTTGTGAGAGTCAAACCTAGGAAACAACAATATTCATGCACTTCTTTATTGACCAACAGAGCTACAGGATAAGGTAAACACAAGGGTGGATGTGAGGTCTTACCCGACCCCGCTGCAGGACTTTGGGCCTCTTCAAACCCTTGTTGATAAGGACAGGATGCTGGGGCTTGTGTGGGGAGGAGACCTGCATTTCGGGGTAGATATTGTCCAGGTACCATTTGAAGGAGTGACACTGTAGACGCTTCCGAATAGCAACCCGCTCACTGATGTCACCATAGTTACGGTTCCTCAGCTCCGGGCGCAAGACAAAGTACTGCTCCTGATGTACGCACACATATGCATTAGATTAATATTTAATTATTACATTTACTGAAAACGCATTTGCCAGACAAAACATTCCCACGAGTGAAAAGGATGTTTACACTGACTGTTGCAGTCACACTCAAGCAAGAATTATAGGAACAGTTCACCCATAAATAAAAATTTGCTTTAAATTTACTAATCCTCAGGTCATCCTAGAGCCAGAGGAGTTTGTTTCAACATGGGAACAGATTTGGAGAAATTTCGCATTACATCACTTGGGTGATGTCAGAGTTCAAACAGCCAATAAAAACATTACAATGATCCACAAGTTATCCACACACACTTAGACGAACAATTAATGTCCCGTCAAGTAAAAAGATGTGTGTTTATAATGAACAAATCCATCATTAAAGTATTTTAACTTGAAAATGCCACTTCTGGCCAAAATACAAGTCCATAATTATTATTATTATTATAATAATACTCCCTGCAGTGAAAAAGTCCTCTCATAAATCAAAATCCATCAACATGTTTAGAACTGTTTTGGATTATTTTCACTGTAAAATGTGTGCATATTTATCTCTTGCTATGTTTTAAAGTTAAAAACGTATTAATTGTGTAGATTTGTTCATTAAAAACACGTTTTTAGCTTCACAAGATGTTAGTTGATAGACTGAAGTCTAGTGGATTACTTGTGGATTATTGTGATGTTTTTAATCATTCTGATGGCACCCACTGATTTTTGATCTGCTTCAGAGGATTCTTTGTTAAACATGTGATGTAATAGTGAATTTCTCCAAATCTGTTCCAGCAAAGAAACAAACTCATCTACATTTTGGATGGCCTGAGTAAATGTGTGGGTATAATCCTTTAAAGCCCCTGCTTACATACAGAGCTAAGCACAATTTAATAGTAACAACTACTTTTAAATACAAGGAAGCAATAAACCCTCATTCAAGTTAAGGTCTATCCTGTGGGTTCCTCGATCAAGTTTTGCTAATATATATATATTTTTTCTAAAGAAAGATAAGCCTGTATCGTTATGAAAGGCAAAATATTAAATGTCATGGATACATTTTTATTGAGCAATCCACTATTTTGTAGATGGGGGTCAAGATGGCAAATTGGAGCCAAATTATAGGGTTGTAAAAAAGACTTCAGTGAGATAGTAGCATCGTAATTTTATTTTTACACATTTGTTTATTGACCACTGAAAATGTGAACAATTTAACGATTTGCTCATGGAGCAACACTGAAATTCTTTTACCTCTGGAACTGAACTATGTAGAGCCTTAAAAATGTAGATGACAAAAGGAAAAGACCAAAAATCTTAAAGGGCATTAAGAAAACTTTGATACTTCTTGAGTTACATGCATTCAAACTCTGGAGGAAAAACTTTTCCCCCCATTTTCCCCCATGGTCACCATTGGCACATAATGTCAATAAAGTAAACAATTTAGTAACAGACCTACCAATTTTTATAGCCCTATAATTTAGCTCCGAATCTCAGAAAAGTGCCAATTTAATATACAAACAAACCTGTTGATAATTAAGTGCAGCTCTGAACCACTAAATCAGAGATTCCTAAATATTGTCAGGTCCCTATGTCCTTAATTATTTACTAAATTAAGTACTTTCTAAAATTAAGTTTATATTTTAGTAATGTAATAATTTGTTGCAAGTCTAATGATATATATATATATACACACACACACACACACACACACGGTATATATATATATTATAGCTAATATTTTAAAATTATTTCTTACTTTTTGTATTTTTACAATTTGATATTCATTTTTCATCACCTGCACACCTTCAGTTTCCTGATGTGCCATCAGGGCTTCGGAAATACCATACTGTGTCCCCATGTGCCTACTTGTACTACGTCGTTAAAGTAGGTACTCTTTTGTTGAAGAAAAAGTAAACACTTTTGAGCGTGTAGTAGAAAAGTTTTGGGACATAATATCACATCATACAATTGTGTTTTTATTGGACCGCCCAACCATACTGGAAAGAAATGAAGTAGCACGTGATCGTGGGTCTTTATGTGGAGATCTTTGCTCATTTTTTTTTTTTTTGCATGATGCATTTAAAAGATAACTGACAGATGGATGTTTATAAAAGTTCACGTTTTTGTAGATGACATTACATTATTATTTTTACCAGATTAAATGTTAATTACTGATAACTCAAACCCCTTTATCTAAACCTCTCTACTTAACCGTCGGTTATGCACATCCGCCATCACCTCATTTCCGTTTGTAGTTCTTCTAGTTGTTCTGTTCAAGTTGTAGTCCTTCGCCAAAGTGCAATGTATTGTGGGTAATATTAGCCATTAGAGCATGCACGGATCCACTTAAAAAAACCTAGTATCTTTTCTACATACTATGCTTTGGGACATACATATTCTAATCTCACATACTATTAAGGATGGATAGTATGAGCACTGGGACGCAGAGCCAGTAGTTTTATTTATCACTTGCAAAAGCACACAGGAATAAAGAGGCAACATATTTTGCCTCTGCGGACTGAAGCTTTTAAACCACCAGGAGAAATAGTTAGCAAATACATTTGGAGCAGACACTTTCACTCAGGTGAATTATGGGTTTTGCAGAGAAATTGATTATGCACTACTGACTACTGATGCAGGACACTGTAGATTAATTCCAAAAGCTAGTGAGCCAACCACCTAGACAGCATTTTTATGCATCATAGGTATGATGATCCCAATGTCAAGTCTGCACCAACAACTAGAAGGCACAATTTTGCTTAAAGGGTAAGTTCACCCAAAAATGAAAATTTGTCATTAATGACTCACCCTTATGTCGTTACTTGTCTAAAGTTTAAAATCATTGGTTACCCGTAAGCCAATCACATAACATTTGGTTATGAAGTGATATTCGCCGGCTTAGCCGCCTTCAACTTCTTCTGTAAACACAGGTATGCTGCGAAAACAAAACCTTCGAGCAAAATACCGAAAGGGACATGGGAGTTCACAATCACTATTATCGCCTTGTCGGACTTTGGCCTCCCCAGTTTCTCACTAACGATCGGTAACAGTTGATAAATTTAACTTTTCCCAAAACCTGTCGGGACTCGTGAGTAGGGCCACAACTTCACCTCCATTCAAAATGTGAAACAAATGCTCTTCTTGTTCGTGCTTCAGTTGGCAAATGCCGGGAATATTCTCCACAACAGACCGAATAGCATCCCGTGTCTGTTTTCGATTTCCCTAACTTTCCCTTCGCTCTCTCAGACTGAGTACAGAACCGAACTGAAATTGACGAAACAGTGACGCTGCTGACATACGACGCTGCTGACATACGACGCTGCTGACGTTTTTTTCTGGTGCGTCCAATAACAAAGATAACACGTCAACAGCGTCATACGTCAGCAGCGTTACTGCAGTCTTGTGAACGCACTCACAACAGACCCGGAAGAGAAGACAATGCTGAATAAAGTCAAAGTTTTGTTATTTTTGGACCAAAATATATTTTCAATGCTTAAACAAATTCTAACTGACCCTCTGATGTCACATGTACTACTTTGATGATGTTTTTTATACCTTTCTGGACATGGACAGTATACCGTACACACAGCTTCAATGGAGGGACTGAGAGCTCTCGGACTAAATCAAAAATATCTTAAACTGTGTTCTGAAGATGAATGGATGTCTTACAGGGTTTGAAACGACATGAGGGTGAGATATTAATGACATAATTTTGAACTAATCCTGTAAAATACTAATCTAGGCATCATGTATCCTTAGTAAATACAACAAATGCAGAATACACTGCAATGAGAGTAGTGAAAAACTGACATGGTGTTACTGTTGAGAACTTATAATGTATGAGTTATTCACAATGAAGTACCCTTAAAGTACCTACAAAAAGGACATGCAAACAGCACAATGAGGAACAATCCCACATTAGCTGGAAAACTATTTCAAACTATTTACACATCACTGAAGCAAAAAAGAGCAACAGAAAAAAGACTTAACAAATATTGCTGAGAAGAGGCTGACACTGTTAAGCAGGATCTTGAGAATAACTAGATGAAGCAGAGCATTAATGTGTCTGGAACAGGTAATTACATTCTCCTCTAACTGGGTCAATTATCTCTTAGACAAGGAGCCAATTATGATGAGCCTTTGAAGTTCTGCAGGATCGCTGTTAAAGCTGTAAAATTCAAACACGCATGAAGAATTTCACACATCTCCATCATTTAATGAACCACACTGCACGTGTTGCCAACAGCAGCACCACAGCTGTCAATGTCCAACCAGACAAGAACAATCAATTTATTGAGTGCCCTTACAGAATCGGGTTCAGGGTGACCGTGGCGGCTCCTTGGGGGAGGCACAGCTTCCCCAAAATTTTGAGGTGAAAATGGGAGGAGGACGATTTAATGTTAATAAAAATTAACAAATTAATTTCACTTCATGTCTCAGAATTATTATATATATATATATATATATATATTTTTTTTTTTTCACAGCTGTAATACCATAACATGTTACTGAAGTTGGAAAGCTCTGCTTTTCTATCACGAATGTGACAAATCTGCTGATGTGATTACAACTGCTAGGCGATAGGGAAGGGGAGGAGCAAAGACAAAATTAGCCAATCAGCATCGAGTGTTCACTTTCAGCGCTGAGGAGTGTTGAGAAGAAACACCTCGCAATGGAGACTAGCCTCCCTTCGGGTTTGTCAACCAATCATCATAGAGATGTAAATTACATGATATTAGTTTGAACATCTCATGCTGTGCTGATAATGTACGAAGTACTTATGAGTATCGATATTGAATATTTGATCACCAACAGATTTACCAAGCTTTCATTCAAACAGAATATTTACAAATTAAAAATAAAGGGAGAACACACCTAAGCTGCAAATAGGCTACAGCAGTGGGCTTAATTAAATCACACAATAGGCATCTCTCTTTTACAGACTTTTAGGGGAAGTTATAAGTATATGAAGTTATATTATCTTGCTGTATGTGTTGTTTTCTTCGTGTGTTCTGACTAAAAGCAACCAAAAAGCAATTTTAAAGTGGTTAAGCAAAAAAAAAAAAAAAAAAAAAAAAAGATACCTGTCTTTACAATGAAACTTTGTACTTTGTACTTTAAAAGAGATTTAGTAAAATCCAAACATTTAAAGCTGGAATACAATTCAATATTTAATTATAAAGCACATTTAAAACACAACCAAAGTGCTGAACAGATTAGAATAAAAACTAATTTAAAAAAATAAATAAATAAAAATCACAATAAAGTAAATAAGAAAAATTTAACCAATGATCAATCAAAAGCTAGAAAGAATAAATATGTCCGTAGAACGGACTTTTCTGTGACTTTGGTTAGACACAAAAACATAATCAGGACATGTCGAGCGATTTTGAAAAAACTATATTGAAATAGTACAAAATATTTTTTACTCACATAAGTGTGCTGTGCCATTTAATACAGACGGCACAGCATTGTTTAATCTCATTCTTTCTGCAAATCCAGTGTCGACCCTTGTCTTGTTTACAAAGGAATCCACGGTGAAATTAAGCGAACAAACGTTCAATGTTTTACTCACGTGAGCTGAAACTTCATTAAAAATAAAGTTCAACCATGCATTTCTAATATTTGAATCCAAAGGAAGGTTATGCAGTGACTGTGTTCTTCCATGACTGATTTTCAACGTCATGTTTATTGTTTGGTTGCTTGATCCGGTTAAGCGCCACTTATGTTATTTCTTTATTATGTCATGCACGAATCAGTTGGCAGGGCTGAAGAATTAGCAATTGATATGTTTCTCTGGAGGTGGTGTTTAGGCACATTCCAGGGACTGGTGTTCACTGGACCTGGTATCAATAAAAGCTTTTATTACAGTAACAAGGATGCTTTCAGTTCTGAAACATACAGGACATTCTTTAAGTACAATGACCACATATATCAAAAGCTCAGGTAAAAGTTGATTTCTCAATTCATGACCCCTTTAAAAGCAGAAATAGAGGGAGCTATTCTAATGTGAAGAGGAAGACGGTTCCAGAAAAAATGCAATAACCTTGTTTTTTAAGTTTAGATCTAGGCACGATGAGCAGACAAAGATCACTGGACCTCAACATTCTAGAAGGGGTGTATGGACGGAGCAGTTTTGTCAAGTACTGGTGGGCCAAATTATTGAGGGCTTTAAAAACAAATAATAGAATTTTTAAATCGGTTCTATATTTGGTAACCAGTGCATTGCAGATAAAATAGGAGTTACTGGCTCATACTTTCGGGACCCAGAGAGTAGTTTAGCAGCTGCGATGACGCTAGGGTGACGCGGAGGAGACGAACTGTTGAATAAAGGGTTTTTTTTGCGCACAAAAAGTATTCTAATGGCTTTATAAAATTACGGTTGAACCCCTGATGTCACATGGATTATTTTACAGATATCCTTGCTAAGTTTCTGGAAGTTAAGTTATTTCTGATGTGTTCTGACAGCTCTCTGACCCTCCCATAGACAGCAAGGGTCCTTATATGATCAACGATATAAGGACCCTTGCTGTCTATGGGAGGGTCAGAGAGCTGTCAGAACACATCAGAAATAACTTACTTTGCGTTCCGATATGAACGGAGATATGATCGGAGATCTTACGGGTTTGGAACGACATGAGGGTGAATAATTAATGACAGAATCTTCTTGTTGGGTGAACTATCCCTTTAAATCACCTCAAAATATCAAACATGTTCGATATCCCCCATCGGCTTGGAATCATGGAGTAGAAAATAAAAAAGCTAGAAGCTAACAGTTTCTACTACATACCGTATTTTCCCGACTATAAGTCACACTTTTTTTCTTGGTTTGGTTGGTCCTGCGATTTATAGTCAGGTGCGACTTATTTATCAAAATTAATCTGACATGAACGGAGAGAAATAAACCAAGAGAAAACATTACCGTCTCCAGCCGCGAGAGGGAGCTCTATGCTGCTCATTGTTCTGTAGTCTACCACTGAGCCGCCCTCTCGCGGCTGGAGACGGTAATGTTTTCTCTTGGTTCTTGGTTCTAAATAAATGCGACTTATATATGTTTTTTACCCCGTCTTGATGTATTTTTGGACTGATGCGACTTACTCAGGTGCGACTTATAGTCCGAAAAATACGGTACTGGTGCTACAATCATGTTTCTCACATTACAGCGCAATCTGTCTCTGATAAAAGATAGAACAGTTAATAAGTATTATTTCCATCACACTTGGTATTTTATTATTATTATAGTATTAAGATATTGATCTCCACCTTATAGTCATCCATCCAGACATGGGCCAAACGCAGGGAATTGTGGGCCATTGTATCCTGACCTCCGGGCGACCCATAGGGCCGGCGTTTGCGGAAGATGTGCCCAACCCTGGAGCAGGGAACGATCAGTAACTGCCCTCCACACATCCAAATCTGATGGAAAAAATATTTACAGACAACTGAGAGGCCACAATGATTTACAAAAATCATTTTGATTTTAAGAAGTGTTTTCTCAACTTTTCAACATGGTATCAACTACTGATGAATACATTAATTTGTATTTGAGTTAAGCTATCACTCAGTACACATTTAACCATGTATTACTGTCTTTGGAAGATTCAAGATTTTTATTCGTCACATAAATGGTTATATAGAGAATATATAAACAGCAGTGAAATGTAAGTCAGGTCCACTACATGGACAGTGCAATTATTATAGAATACAAACACAGAGAATTATCCATAAATATAGGTATGGAAAAAGTATGATAAAAAAAAAAAAGGTAAAATGCACAGGATAGTATACTGTAGACTTAATAAATATTGAGAAGATGTACAAGACAAAAACTCAATGCAGGGATTCCCAAACTTTATTTTTTGTCAGCCGAATATCTTTCACCTAATAAATATTTTTGAATTCCCCCCTGAGATTTTAAGGTAATAGAGTAATAATTAAATCACATTTGCATGTTCATGGTTCTCTGATGTTGGTTAGGGGTCACATGATATTCATATATATATATATATATATATATATATATATATATATATATATATATATATATATATATATATATATATATATATGAAAAAAATATATATATATTATATATATATATATAATAAATTCAACCGAATTAAGTATTAACTTTTCATCAACACCAACAGCTCCCTCATGATCCCCAGTCAGAAAAACCCTGGATTAAAATAAAAATAAATAAAATAAAAATGATCGAACAATGTGTCTTAAAGTATACACAGTTTTACCCGAAAAGATATTTCCAAGTTCTCGCCGCCCCAGATGTCCATGCCGCGGTCATACTGACCAAGCTCATAAAAATAATTCCGGTCCATGGCGAAAAGCCCACCTGCCATCGTGGGAGACCTGCAGAAAAACAAATCTGGAGTCATATCTCAGTTCACCACAGTGGGCTTGTGTGCACTACCTGCAAAAGTATGAACAAACTGAACTGAATTTCTTTCACATGAGTCTAAAACCCATTTTGATCTTAAGGTATATGCTAGACAAATATAAATTACACTTACATAATAATACCTTTCTAAAATAGTTTTCTTTATAAAATGAAAATTTTGCTTAATATTCACTAAATAAGTCCCATAGTTTCATTTGACTTCTCCATTACTCTAAAATCTGACATATAGTGATGAACAAAAGAACGAGCAGATGGGTCCAAACATTTACCAGGTCATGTAAATGTAAGGGGCAAAAGGGCAGACAACTCTGTGGTTCAAATTCTGTGCCAAGAATCCATCTGGGAGGATTGATTCCAAACAGGACAGTCTATGACTCCAGGGTTAAAGTGTTGGCCCTCATCCCCATCCATATATGCAGCTTCAGGGACAGGATATAGTGTACTGTATTACATAGTGGTGTGCAGTGTGATCAAAATATTACATCCCATTTTGAGTTAATTTGTTAATAATTATATATATATATAAAATAAAAGTTAAAGAGCAGGACATATGGGTTTTCGAGAAATATTAGAAAGATATTGTCGCTCAAAAAAAAAAAAAAGTAGACTCTGAACCATCTTGATGAGTCATCATATTTTCAAATCTTTTGCCTGTTACCTATATCCATCACAAGGTAACACATTTGCATAATCCCCACCTGCCCATGAAATACGAACACTCTGACATGCCCATAAACACTTCTGCTAGCTATTGTGTTTAAATCAATTCACATCTGAGAATGAAACGCTTTGTTCTGTGGGTGACAACTGTTTCCACGAGAGCCGTGTTTTCAGCCTCACTGGGAATTCTAACAGTTCCCACACGTGCACCTCAAATAAGTAAATAATAATAATAGTATTTAAAACTGCGGTCACATCACATTAAGTACCACATACAAGGAAGAGACCTGCGCGGGATGGATTCTGTGCACAATGCGAGCAGCACTTCCTTTACTATCACTAAAAGCTGACATCTCAGTTAATCGCGATCTTATAAAGCTCAGTTATAACACAATAAATATACGAATCTTCCACAATGTCTACTCTTTGTGTGTTAAAATCGATGGTTAAAATGAGACGATTCTTGATAATTTAATTAATTATAATTAATTAAATTTTTCGATTAATTTAGAATAATTTACGATTCTTGAGCACGCGCTGAGAGGATTCTGACTTCATCACCTATGATTGGCCATTGCGTTCCAGAAATCAACAGCTGAGTCTGTGATTGGCTACACAGGCTTGTTATGTTTCTAATTGAATCAGCGGTTTTGAGTCATTTGATTTAATAAATCATTTATCAAATCAAGCGCTTGCTGCCACCTACTGGTCATCATTACTTATCCATGACAGGTTTAAACCACCCAAGAACTGTGTCCGAAACTGCTCCTTATCCACTATATAGTGCACTATATCGGGTGTCAGACATTTTGTAGTTCTGTCATTCCATTACCTGTTCACCCTGTGGTCTGTGTGGGTCCTAGCACCCCAGTGTAGTGATGGGGACACTATACTGTCAACAAGCACCGTCCTTCGGATGAGATGTTAAACCGAGGTCCTGACTCTCTGTGGTCATTAAAAATCCCAGGATGACTTTCGAAAAGAGTAGAGGTGTGACCTCGGCATCCTGGCTAAATGACCTCTGACCATCATGGCCTCCTAACAATCCCCATATCCGCTGATTGGCTTCAGTGTACATTGCTGAAGCACTATCTCCCACAATCCAACGTGGAGAACCGTCGAGCTGGAAGCGAGAGCGGGACTGAGCAAGTTTGAATGAGAAATGTCTTTTACATCTTTATTTCTGCTGTAACATTTTTTTTCATACATTATTTATATTAAAATATGTAATGTAGGCAATAACTCAGCTCTAAAACCATCTTATCCAAGCTCAAAACACTGCTTGATCGAGTGTCGATATAGTCCACTCAACTGCTATACACTATATAGGGATTAGAGATTGAGTAAACGAGTGAGAGATTTCAGACACAGCCTCGGCACAAAAGCACATTTAGTAAAATATTGTTTAATTATCAATATTAACCAAAATGCCTATATTTCAGGCCCATGAAGGGAAAAAAAAGCTTATAAATAAACATTTAAATTACGTTTTCTTGACCTTGGGTGCATTTAAACCTGTCATAGGGAACTGCAAAACACAACATTAGGACACATTAAAATACCATATGACTTGCTCTTTAAAAAAAAAAAAAAAAAAGAAAAGCTTTCAAAATGGCTAATTTCATAGAAAGCCCAGAAGTCTGCATCCTAGAATAATGTAACACTCTTGTAATACCTGATGGCTCCATCAGGGCTGTTGAGTTCAGACACGGGCACTGGATCCCATTTAAAGTGCAATCCCCAGTTGAATCCACCACGCACAATAGGAGAAGGGCTGTATACTAGTGTGTCTGCGCTGATGATGTCAATGACTGGACAAACCACGTTTTTTCTGTTTTCTTTAATGGGTGTGAGCAGAGGCTGGAGCCATGCCTCATTCACTTCACAGTGACTGTCCAGAAACACCAACACCTCACCTGAAAAAAAGGAAGACAGTCTTACTAAAGGATATATACAGGTGCTTGTCATATAATTAGAATATCATCAAAAAGTGTATTTCACTAATTCCATTCAAAAAGTGAAACTCGTATATTATATTCATTCATTACACACAGACTGATTTATTTCAAATGTTTGTTTCTTTTAATTTTTTATTATAACTGACAACCAGGGTTCTAAATTAACTTTTTTGATCACCAGCCAATGTGGCTGGTAACGTTCTAAAGTTACCAGCCAATCAGAATTTCCACTAGCCATTTTTTTTTTCGGTAAAAATAACAAATGATGAGTGCCACTGAATGAATTTGAACATTTTATTAACATTGTTGGCATGAAAAACACATATAAAGTACAATGCATACAACAAAATATACACTGACTCAAATTTAAAATGATTAGTTCCCACCACGAAATTGCTTGTTTTTTTTTTTTTTTTATTTCGCGTAACTTACATGCGGCAATCCTGACAAAGCATTACGACATTCTTGTGATCAAACACAAGCCATTCATGACCCGTCAGCCATTTTGCATTACATTTTATTTTCTTTGTTTCTCTGTCGATATCATACGGAGCCCCGCATGTCACCTGTAGGAAAAAAAATAATCAATCCGTGGCGACGGTTTTGCAATCCATCCCCTTTATAAACCGTACTCACGAATTTATAAACTGTTCCCTCGGTTTAACAAATCGTGCCGTGCGCACAGATTTTGTAAACCATACCCTCGGTTTTTGAATCCTTACCCACAAATTCATAATCCATGCGCACGCTTTCACAATCCGTTTCCACGGATCTGTAAACTGTACTCACGGATTCATGCAGCAAGCTCCTGTTAACACACAGTTTAATGAATATTATTATGTGGAATAGGTTTAATAATAATAAAAGAATAATCTTATAATAGCACTTGATTATTATTGTACAATTAACCTGGCATGGTGACTAACTCTGGAGTAATTTTTTCCTCGGTTGTAAATTGTTTTGGATAAAGGATTCTTATGCATAACCTGTATAATAATATATATATTATTGATAAAAATAAAGTTATTTTTTATAATTTTAATTTGTAGGCTAAATAAATGAGTACAAGAAAATAATTCATGAATTGCTTTATTTTTAAATAAACTTTGACAGTTTTGTAAATGCTTGTGTACAATTCTTTCTTAATATGCATGAAGACTTTTTGTGATTTTATTATACTAAGCTCCATCTACCCCACCTGCCTGAGTTAGATGCAAGTTTCACTGTTAATGTTATTATTAAATAATGAGGTCAAAATTGCATAACATTGCATTCAGTTAGAGAGAAAAGGAATGAAAACATAACCGGCATATTATTTGTTTTGTTTTGCTTTTTACCCTTATTTTCTTCTTTTTAGCGTTTATTTTTTTGGCCATAAAACACAGGTGGCTGTGTCTTATCCTATTGGTGATTAATGTAAAATAAACGCTCAAAGACTCATACTATGAAAAATAATGTTTAATAAACAGAAATGAATCTGCCGGTGGGGGCGGAGCTACAAATGTGCGTCAGTTTACAAATCCGAGGGAACGGTTTGCGAAAGCGTGCGCACGGATTAATATGAATTCGTGGGTACGGATTCAAAAACCGAGGGTACGGTTTACAAAATCTGAGCGCACGGATTGGGAATTCGTCGGCACGGTTTGTTAATCCGTGGGTACAATTTGTTAAACCGAGGGAACAGTTTATGAATTCGTGAGTACTGTTTATAAACTGAGGGGACGGATTGCAAAACCGTCGTCACGGATTGATTTTTTTTCTCCTACAGGTGACGTGAGGGGCTCCGTAATATCCTCATCCCCTGCCTTGTTCCTCTTTTCGCCCCCAGAAATCTGTCCCAATCACCGCCGCATTTAGTTTAATCCCGCATTTGGCAGGTTGGCGGGTGTTAATTTAGAACCCTGCTGACAACTAAGAAAAATCCCAAATTCAGTATCTCAGAAAATTTGAATATTGTGAAAAGGTTCAATATTGAAGACACCTGGTGCCACACTCTAATCAGCTAATTAACTCAAAACACCTGCAAATGCCTTCAAATGGTCTCTCAGTCTAGTTCTGTAGGCTACACAATCATGGGGAAAACTGCTGACTTGACAGTTGTCCAAAAGACAACCAATGACACCTTGCACAAGGAGGGCAAGACACCAAAGGTCATTGAAAAAGAGGCTGGTTGTTCACAGAGCTCTGTGTCCAAGCACATTAATAGAGAGGCGAAAAAAAGGAAAAGATGTGGTATAAAAAAAAGTCTATAAGCAATTGGGATAACCGTACCCTGGAGAGGATTGTAAAACAAAACCCTTAAAAATGTGGGGGAGATTCACAAAGAGTGGACTGCAGCTGGAGTAAGTGCTTCAAGAACTGTGCTACACACAGACGTATGCAAGACATGGGTTTTAGCTGTCGCATTCCTTGTGTCAAGCCACTCTTGAACTACAGACAGCATCAGAAGCATCTCGCCTGGGCTGAAGACAAAAAGGACTGGAATGCAGCTGAGTGGTCCAAAGTTATGTTCTCTGATGAATGTAAATTTTGCATTTCCTTTGGAAATCAAGGTCCCAGTGTCTGGAGGAAGAGTGGAAATGCACACAATCCACGTTGCTTGAGGTCCAGTTTAAAGTTTCCACAGTCAGTGATGGTTTGCGGTGCCATGTCATCTGCTGATGTTGGTCCACTGTGTTTTCGGAGGTCCAAGGTCAACACAGCCGTATACCAGGAAGTTTTAGAGCACGTCATGCTTCCTGCTGCTGACCAACTTTATGGAGATGCAGATTTCATACAAAATCAATGGGGTATTGTGAAGGAAGATGTGATATGCTAGACCCAAGAATGCAGAAGAGCTAAAAGCCACTATCAGAGCAACCTGGGCTCTCATAACACCTGAGCAGTGCCAAAGACTGATTGACTCCATGCCACACCGCATTGCTGAAGTCATTCAGGCAAAAGGAGCCCCAACTAAGTATTGAGGTCTGTACATGCTTATACTTTTCATGATCATACTTTTCAGTGACAAAGTCTTGGATTAAACAATTAAATTCATATAAATGACTTCTATTATGTATTTTATGAATTGTTTGAAGTGTTAAAATTGAGGTTGCAAGGCCTTTTAATACAGACCGAAACAGAAATCTCATAGGTTTCATTAAAATATCTTTCTTTGTTTCTTAAGACAGTTTTTTTTTTTCTTCATACCTGTAGCGTGAGATGCCCCGATCATCCTTCCACGGATCAGGCCCTCCCTCTTCTCATTACGAACTAGCTTCACTTTCTTCTGCAGGTGCTGCTTTATGTAAGAATCCAAGTCTTCCTTCAAATCATCTGTCAGACATGCAAAGTAACATCTGATGAGTCAGACATTTGGCTTACTTAATTTCTTACCCTCATTTCACACACTCATCCTTCTAGCTAACATTTTACAAGCAATAGTTAATTCCAAAGGATCTGAAAGCTTAAAGTCACACTAGAATTTTGACAGGTGCTTTAAACACAGTTAAACGTGTTTAAAAGATGATTTATTGAGCAAATGATTTGGTACACATACACACTGATCTAATTTCTGGGTCGTGAATTCAGATGGTGATGTATTAAACTCTTTTACACAGTATTTTCTCTTCGGTGCTTTCCACAGTTAATAGAGCGTTGACCTATTTCTACAGTACATTTACCCCCCAAAACAAAAAAACACAAAAATGCAACTGGAATATTATTTATCTATCATACATTTTCCCCACTTCTAGTGTAATATGCTTTTATGATTATTTGCAAATCAAGTGTGTTAGTTGAGTCTCTTGTGTGACTAATTGGTATGTTTAGAGAAGTAAAGTGGCTTGCCCAATTCGCTGTGGTCGTCCACCAGAATGATCTCATGGAGCAGATAGTTTGGTGTGCGATCTAGTACACTGTGAACCGTCCTAAGGAGAGCAGAGAATGCCTCATTGTAGAAGCAGATCACTATGCTGGCTGTGGGTAAGGCCACGGGATAGATCCGATCTCTGCACCTGTTGGGAACAGTGTTCATGTGATGATTTACAGAAGTATCACAAAAACACATGTCCCATCCCCTCCATTTACACAACACAGCATGTTTTACACAATACCATGACCTCATAAAATGCTAATTTCTCTATATTGTAAAAAATGGACTACAAACCCGATTCCAAAAAAATTGGGACACTTTACAGATTGTGAGTAAAAAAGGAATGGAATAATTTACAAATATAATAAACTTATATTCTATTCACAACAGAATATAGATAACATCAAATGTTGAAAGTGAGACATTTTGAAATGTAATGCCAAATATTGGCTCATTTTGTATTTCATGAGAGCTACACATTCCAAAAACATTGGAACAGGTAGCAATAAGAGGCTGGAAAAGTTAAAAGTACATACTGTATAAGGAACAGCTGGAGGACGATTTTGTAACTTATTAGGTCAATTGGCAACATGATTGGATATAAAAAGAGCCTTTCAAAAGTGGCACTGTATCTCAGAAGTCAAGATGGCCAGAGGATCACCAATTCCCCCAATGCTGTGGCGAAAAATAGTGGAGCAATATCAGAAAAGAGTTTCTCAGAGAAAATTGCAAAGAGTTTGAAGTTATCATCATCTACAGTTCATAATATCATCCAAACATTGTCGGTGAACACAATCCACCGTGCCATTCGCCGTTGCCGGCTAAAACTCAATAGGTCTAAAAAGAAGCCATATCTAAACACGATCCAGAAGCGCAGGCATTTTCTCTTTGCCAAGGCTCATTTAAAATGGACTGTGGCAAAGTAGAAAACTGTTCTGTGGTCAGACGAATCAAAATTTGAAGTTCTTTTTGGAAAAATGGAATGCCAAGTCATCCAGACTAAAGAGCACAAGGACAACCCGAGTTGTTATCAGCACTCAGTTCAGAAGCCTGCATCTCTGATGGTATGGGGTTGCATGAGTGCGTGTGGCATTTGCAGCTTACACATCTGGAAAGGCACCATCAATGCTGAAAGGTATATTCAAGTTCTAGAACAACATATGGTCCCATCCAGACATCGTCTCTTTCAGAGAAGACCTTGCATTTTCCAACATGACAATGCCAGACAACATACTGCATCAATTACAACATCATGGCTGCGTAGAAGAAGGATCTGCAGTCCAGATCCTTCACCCATAGAAAACATTTGGGAAAGAAGACCTAAGACAGTTGAGCAACTAGAAGCCTGTATTAGACAAGAATGGGACAACATTCCTATTCCTAAACTTGAGCAACTTGTCTCCTCAGTCCAGAGACGTTTGCAGACTGTTATAAAAAGAAGAGGGGATGCCACACAGTGGTAAACATGGCCTTGTCCTAACTTTTTTTGAGATGTGTTGATGCCATGAAATTTTAAATCAACTTATTTTTTCCCTTAAAATGATACATTTTCTCAGTTTAAATATTTGATATGTAATCTATGTTGTATTCTGAATAAAATATAGAAATGTGAAACTTCCACATCATTGCATTCCGTTTTTTATTCACATTTTGTACAATGTCTCAACTTTTTTGGAATCGGGTTTTTACCTGAAACCAAAAATTCTGTAATTATTTACTCACCATCATTACAAACCTATATGCTTTTGAGAAATACAAAGGGATGATTTCTGAACAATCTTTGCTTGGCTCTTTTTCGCACAATCACAGTTCAAAGTGATCACATCTGACAATATCCATATGAAATATTGTTCTCTCATTTATAGCTCTCAAAATCTCATTCTCCATTACACATATTCAAACAGCAGCAGTTAAAAATGCCTAATGACATTACAGAGCTCCAGAGAAAAGCAATACTGTTTCTCTCACAAAACATCATATGAGTTGATATATACATGTTTTTTTTTTATATGGTCACTAATGGTATTCACAGATAAATCATTTATAATAAACTGTAATATTACATAAAATGTCAATACTGATTTCATGACTTTTATCAAATGATTCCAACTGAGTTAATCATCTGAGCAAGTGGTTAGCACACAGACAGATGTTCGTACTTGTCATTCCTGGTGTCGGGGACATCTCTGTGGTAGCCAAGTCGGTTACTGATGAGAACGTTGAAGGCGTGCTTATGATAGCCCATATCTCGTACCTCTTGGTCCTGCTTGTTAAAAATCATTCCTAAAATCCGAAATCAGAACAATCATACTCAAACAATGACATTTTACTCTTGGCTGCTCGTTAAAAGAAAGCTGCTTTTTCAGAGAATTTAGTGGAGCCCACAGTGTTGGACAGATTAGGGCTGCTCGATTATGGCAAAATCATAATCACAATTATTTTTGTCAATATTGTAATCACGATCATTTTACACCATTATAAGTGGACCACATGACCAAAACTTCATATGAGTGATTTAAATCTATCATTCTATAAATAAGGCTGCTATGACATCTGCATTTTAAAGACCAGCAAAAAGACTAAAAGCTAAATTCCACAACTATCAGTACAGTGGCATTCGAAAGTTTGGGAACCCCTTGCAGAATCTGTGAAAATGTTAATAATTTTAACAAAATATGAGAGATCACAGAAAATGCATGTTACTTTTTATTTAGTACTGTCCTGAGTAAGATATTTTACACAAAAGATGTTTGCATATAGTACACAAGACAAAAAAAAAAAATAAAATGCTGAAATTATTAAAATAACCCCATTCAAAAGTTTGGGAACCCTTGGTTCTTAATACTGTGTGTTGTAACAGACTGTCTTTCTGTTTTGTGATGGTTGTGCATGAGTCCCTTGTTTGTTCCGAACAGTTAAACTGAGAACTGTTTTTCAGAAAAATCCTGCAAAAAGGTCCTGCAGATTCTTCAGTTTTCCAGCATTTTTGCATATTTGAACCCTTTCCAGCAGGATTTTTTTTTTAGATCCATTTTTTACACTGAGGACAATTGAGGGCCTCAAACACAACTATTAAAAAAGTATCAAACATTCACTGATGCTCCAGAAGGAAACAAGATGCATTGAAAGCTTTTGGAATTTGAAGATCAAGGTAAATTGTACTTAATTTGTGTACCGGGAAACATACAAGTATCTTCTGTTGCTTATGAAGGGCAGAACTAAATGGACAAAAACATTATATTTCAACAAAATAAGAATAATTTGGACATCTTTGGACATTTGGCCTCAATTGTCCTCAGTGTGAAAAGATGTATATCAAAATCATACAGTCACTGCTGCAAAGGGTTCAAATATACAAAAGAATCTGGAAAACTGAAGAACCTGCAGCACCTGAAGGATTTTTCTGAAAAACAGTGCTCCGTTTAACTGTTCAGAACAAACATGGGACTCATGCACAACCATCACAAAACAGAGAAAGTCGTGGATCATCAGTTAACAGAACACAGTATTAAGAACCAAGGGTTCACAAACTTTTAAATGGGGTTATTTTAATAATTTCAGCATTTTTTGTGTGTGTTGTGGACAAAATGTAAACATCTTTCATGTAAAATACCTTACTCAGGACAGTACTAAATAAAAAATAACATGCATTTAGTATGATCTCTCTTATTTTGTTAAAATTATTCAAATTTTCACAGATTCTGCAAGGGGTTCCCAAACTTACAAATAAAAAATACATTTATTTACAAATAAGACAAATAAAGTTCTTATTAAAAATAAAGAATTATTGAAAATAATTAACCTGTCAGTTATAAAACAAAAACAAAGGACAAATACAGTACAAAAAAAAAGATACAAATAGTGCAAGTCAGCTAACTGTTATATTCAGCTAACAGCCTACTACCGACATTGAATGATTGAACGTAAAATAAAACAGCAGACTGCTCTCCTTAGAGTTACAAATGACATTGCGATATTTTATTTTACTGCGATATATATTGCGATATGAAATCTAATCACATTTTTTCTTACAAACAAAAATGGGGTGAGCACACTTACATTCTCATTTTAAATTATTTCAACATCGACACCATCGTGTCAATTGATTAATATGCGCGAGGGAGAGAGAGCAAGACAGCGCTCGTGTTGTTTGAAGACGGTGAGTGTGCGGCCAGGGCTCGCTTGCTCTCTCTTGCGTGCGCCTCTCTCTCTCTCTCTGCCCTGTTAAACTGACAGGACTTAAAAAACACATGCAAATTATAAACTTTCACTCTATGATGGTTAAGCTGTGCAATTAATCCGCGAATCACATTCGTCAAGGGCCGGGGAGCAGCTGGCCCATACAGTTAATGAATAACGGATCAACTACGACAGCCTACATCGCATATCCTGTGACTATCGTGGACTCGTACATCGCGATATCGATGCTTAAATTACACATCGTGCAGCCCTACTAATAATATAAAAGCAATCGTTATAACACTTTTGTATACATTTTAATTCCTTTGTTTAACCATCCTATCTAATTATTAGACAGACTTATATCTGTATTAGACAGAACTGTTAATGACGATGGCCAACAAGAGGGAAAATGTGAGCACTGTGTGTTCACAGGCGCTTTCGCTCTCAGCGCCGTCAAAATAAAAGTCCAGCCTTGAACGCATCGGCCAAACAAAAAAACTAATCGGCTGATATTGGTATTTTTTCAAATATCGGCTGATAAATATCGGCCTTAGTGATAAATCGGTTGACCACTGATGTTAACGGATTAGAGAGTTTACACTGCACGCAGTTGTGGTCCAAGCATGGCTGCATGGACAGGCGTGTGGAGTGTTGCCCAGAACATAACCATACCGCCAACACTAACTGTATGCAATTATAATTGTCATAAATATACTTGACGGAAGTGGTCCTGATTGAAGTTGTGTTTGTGGTAAGCAGCCGCGGATCAGTAGCGGACTGCAAACATGGCCTGTGTGAAAGTAAAACGAGTCTGTGCTGCTTTCTCATCTTACTTTCACACAGGACTGCATATGCACTGCAGACGGAGTATGTGTGAGAAAAGCGTTACGCTGGAAGATTTAGATCAGTGCTTCATAACTGGTGGGTTGCAACCCAACAAAATTGCAACCAAATAACCATTTGCACTGCAGTTAGGACAGCTGACAAACAGTTAATCAAGCAGAAGTAAACACTTCCCACATCTTCTGTTGTTGACATCAAAGGCTAGGCTAAGTTGCCAATTACACTCTTCAATACTTTGGTGCAAATTTATATTGTGGTAGAAGCTAACCAAAATTAGGCAGATACCAACATGGACAGGACACAAGACACACCCTCATTCTTGGAAACCAGTAACAAATGTAAACTATAATCCAGATTTCATGCTTGTTGCTTTTATGGCACCCTGGGCAAACCCCGCTGCAGCACCCCATCCCTCAATTCCTCTTTTGTTTTCTTGATTTTATGTTTATTTCATTGGTTTTAATGAAATGAATGAAATTTTTAATGAAATTCTTTTTTTTTGTTTGTTTGTAAAATCATAAAACCATCATAAACAACAATACTACTGTGTTGAGTTGCTGCTTGATGTCAAACATAAAATCTAGATCAGATCAACAAGCAGCCCTCTTCTCCTCACAATATGTCTATAAAGAGCACAAATTTCAATTGGAAAGATACAAATTGATTGATAGTTGAAGTGTCTACTAACCCAGCTCTGGAGAAAGGTCCAGCTTGAGAGTCTCCACTGCACGTCCTTTGTGGACTTGACTGCCATCTCTGCGCAGGACTGCTGGGCCACGGGTGAAACGAGGCTGAAAACGGTGCTGCCCCTGGACGGGCACATTTTTAAAGGACAAACGGCTTTCCTGGCTGAGGTTGAAATACAGGAAGAGTAGAATCGACCAGGTCACGGAGGTGAAGAGGCAACCATAGCAAAAGTAGCGCAGAGTGATGCTGCCCATGGTAACACTAGCATCCTCGGTAGGCCATTAGCAGGCCCCTGAAAAACAGCAATGACAGTTAAGAAATTAAGAAAAAGTTAAAAATAATTTGAAATCATTTGTAGTTATTAGGGGGGGGGGGGGGGCAATACACCAATGCCACAGTTCGCTTCATATCACCACATATGGAGCAACAGTTTGGTTTGGTTCGGCTCAGTTCTGTTTGCTGTGGTGGTACCGTGGTAGGGTTCATGCCATGGCATGAAGCAATGCTAAAGAACACTAGATTTACTTTTTAACCTAATAGTAAATAATAACAACAACAATTGCCCTCTGTTAGTTCATGTTAATTCATGCATTAACAAATTGAACTTTAAAGGGGGGTGAAATGCTATTTCATGCATACTGAGTTTTTTACACTGTTAAAGAGTTGGATTCCCATGCTAAACATGGACAAAGTTTCAAAAATTAAGTTGTACGTTTGAAGGAGTATTTTTGTTCCAAAAATAAATACTCCAGTCGGTCATTTGTTCCAAAAATACTCCTTCCGGTTTGTCACAAGTTTGGGAAAGTTTTTTTTCGAGTATGGGTCTGTGTGACGTGAGGTGGAGCGGAATTTCCTTATATGGGTCCTAAGGGCACTTCTGCCGGAAGAGCGGGTGCTCCCGTATAGCAGAGCACTGAGAGCACAACAGACTTCACTGATCAGAGCGAGAGCGAAATGTCACAAAATGAGTGTGTTTTTGGTTGCGAGGGCAAGACAACCCTGCACAGATTACCAAAAAAAAAAACCATCAAGGGACCAGTGGACAGAGTTTATTTTTAAAGAGCATTGACGGAGTTGTGCAAGTGTTTTTGTTTGTTCCCTGCATTTCGAAGATGCTTGTTTTACAAACAAGGCCCAGTTTGACGCCGGATTTACATATCGTTTATTTCTTAAGGATGATGCAATCCCAACGAAAAAGGGTCACGATCGTGTGTTGGAACCGCAGGCGGTGAGTAAAACTGCTTCAAATATCTCTGCCTCCTTGTTAGTGCGTCCGCTTCCCATGCCGGAGACCCGGGTTCGAGCCCCGCTCGGAGCGAGTCGTTGCTGCGGCTGCTCTCGTTCAGTTTCAGCCTCGGGATCTGATTCTGGATCATAAATAAACGGCTGAATCTGACTGTTAGCCATGGTTTGTTTTGGATGATGGTTTTGTCCTCACGGTAATGTCACAAATTCCACATGCTCTCAACGCAAAAGCTTACTGGCGCTCGTGATTCTTTAGCTCCGCCCACACGTCACGCCTCCAACCGGTCGTGTTTTTCCGGGAAAAATCGGTACAGACTATCTTTCTCTTATGAATATAATAAAACTAAAGACTTTTTGGAGTTATGAAGGATGCAGTACTACTCTATAGGTACTCAAGATGAAAGTGAAAGTGAAGTGACATTCAGCCAAGTATGGTGTCCCATACTCAGAATTTGTGCTCTGCATTTAACCCATCCGAAATGCACACACACAGAGCAGTGAACACACACACACACACTGTGAGCACACACCCGGAGCAGTGGGCAGCCATTTATGCTGCGGCGCCCGGGGAGCAGTTGGGGGTTCGATGCCTTGCTCAAAGGCACCTAAGTCATGGTATTGAAGGTGGAGAGAGAGCTGTTCATGCACTACCCCCACCCACAATTCCGTCCGGCCCGAGACTAGAACTCATAACCCTTTGATTGGGAGTCCAACCCTCTAACCATTAGGCCACGACTTCCCTGCATCACGTCAAAGATTAACAGGATATTGAGTGAAAACGAGCATTTCACCTCCCCTTTAAGTTGCCAGTTGTCTCCATATAGACAGACTTCCACTGTCTACTCAGTCGTATGTAAGGGGATGCTAAGATGTGTTACAACTTGCTGTTTTGCATCGGAGGTATGCCAAAACCGGTGTCATTCTTCAAACCCATCCAGACATCCAGGATCCTCAGTAACAGAAGAACCCATTCGAAATCTGAACCCGGTGAATGCAATCGTATGGAATTACAGTGAATGTCTCATTTATGCTCGGGTCCTGACACAACATATTCAATAATAAATGATCTTGCTGTGTCATCACATAAAAAGGATTGCAGTATTTGTAATAATTCTCTTTTTCTAGTCTAATTTAACTAATGATAGACCAATATGTTGGAGAGGATAATTTATCAGCAGATGTTTAGACCAGTGATGGGAATAACGGCGTTATAAATAACGGCGTTACTAACGGCATTACTTTTTCCAGTAACGAGTAATCTAATTGATTACTCTTCTCATCTTAATAACGCCGTTACCGTTACTGCCAAAAAATGCGGCGCGTTACTATAACTGATGATGAAGCTGCTTTTTTTTTTTTCATCAGACCAACTAGATCTCTGAGCGAGAGGCAAATACTTTTTTTTACTGTTCTTCCTTGGTTAGTGGGCAGAGCACGAGACAAGCGCATAAATGCTGACGATTGGCTGAGGTAGAGTAAAATTTCATTGTAAGCCAATCAGAGGTAGAGTTGGGCGGGTTTTCGAAAGCACGCATAGTAGTGATGGGAATTCGGCTCTTTTGACTCAGCTCACTGAAAAGAGCCGGCTCTTTGGCTCACAAACGGCTCTTTAAATGACTTTGACTATAATATTTCAATTTTTATTACATAATTATTTAATTTCTATAGGCTAAATTTGAAAAAATAGAGTTGGCTCTTCAGATATGCGAGCCAGCTCCCGAAGTTCAACTAAAAAAGCCGGCTCTTAGAGTCGGCTCATTCGCGAATCGCGAACGACTCATCAAAAGCTCATTCGCGAACGAGTCGATCCATCATCACTAACGCTCATTCGCGAACGACCCATCATCGGACAGGACAGGACACACAACGAACAACACAAGCCAGTCAGTCAACGAGAGACGGGTATGGCGACGAGCCCAAATAATCCAAAAGTAGCCTTCTCTAAATGGAAGTATATACATTACTTTTTCCTTCAAGAAATTAAAGAAACAATAAAAGGAAATATCAAAAGTTCCCAAAAATCTATCGTGTTATTTGCATTGATCCACTATATAAACATAATATCTACATACATGCCATTTGATTGGAGGCTAGTCTCACTTTGTCCCACAGCAACTTTTTTTTTTAGATGTGTGTACAATGTTTCATGTTTCTGTTAATAATGTATTGTATTAAGTGTCCATTTCATTATAATATTCAGATTTATCATAAATAATTGAACATGCACATGTATTTTAAGTTCCTTTAAAGAGGGGTAGAGGTGGGGTCACGTTTGAGCATTTAAAATTTAATTTTACTTGAAAGTAACGCAATAGTTACTTTCTTAAGTAACTAGTTACTTTAAAAATTTGTAACTGAGTTACTAATTTAGTTACTTTTTGGAAGAAGTAACTAGTAACTGTAACTAATTACTTTTTAAAAGTAACTTGCCCAACACTGGTTTAGACATTCTCAGATCATCATCATCACATGCACACTTAAGTGGACGTGAAATTAATTGGGAACGAGAAATTACGAGGAGCGAGTCAGGTCTAAAAACTAGTCAGATCAGAAGTTATTAATCTAGATCAAGTCGAGTGAAGTTTTAAGAGCATTTCATTGGTAAAGGTATGCGTTTGCTTGAATATGGACTTTATGACAGACAGAACTCAAATAATCACCCACACGTTCTTTAAACATCAGACACGCAAAGCGAATAGTGGCCTTTGTCTCAAACAAAAGCTGTCTACAATAACGTTAAGTTACACAGACAACATCACAGATGTCTCAAACTAGACAGCATTCCTGGATCCGATATCATCAGGCGACCTTTATCACACATCACGTCAAAGAATCACAGATCGTTTCTAAAGAAGAAGAAGAAGAAAATAACTAAAGCGGTTTCTAAATAGTGCCAATTGTGTCCCAACATACTGCTGACTCGAAACGCACCAAAACCCCTCTTATTTGTAAAGCTCCTCTGACGCCCAAACATGATGTCTATGTAGTCGGCTCACTAGGACGCAGGCACTATGAGCTTCGAGCTAACCCGAACTGAACAATATTTGCTATATTGTAACCTGCCACTGATCCGAACCTCTCTAAAGCGTTTACTCTGTGGTAATATTGTCAGTGCTGTGCAGTAACTCACTCGCCGATGAAGAGGTCTTTCACTGCTCCATTCCTCTCCAGCGCTCCGGGCTGCTGACCGTTACTCGCTGGTGACGAGGAGCGGTGCGCGCTGCGCGTGACTGACTCTGTTGCCGCCTGCTGGCCGAGATTCAAAATGACACTATCTGCACAACGATGACTGCTGTGCGCTTTCTTTTTTATTGAAAAAATAAATAATAAAATAAAATAAAAATAGATAAATAAAACCCAATGAGAAATGTTATAACAAGTACACAAGCATACAAAAACCACATAAAAAAAATAGAGAACAAGACATAAATAAATAAATAAAAATAAGTGGGGGAAAATAAATAAATAAAGGGAAAAAAATAACATAGCCAAGAGGGGGAAATTATACAAGGTTTAGACATTGGAAGCAATGGTTAAAAAAAATAAATAAAATAAAATAAAAAAAAACTAACACATACACATTCGTGAAAAAAAGAAGTACAATTTTCTCTGCTATTACAGAAAGTATACCCTTTTTCAGTATTTTGGATATACATATTAAGTACTGTACTGTATATCTGCACTGTGTGTATACTTTCTTTTGCACTGGAAGCTCCTTTCACCCAGTCAAATGTATTGTGTGTGTAAATATACTTGGTAATAAAGCTCCTGATTCAGATTTTTCTTTCTTTCTTTCTTTCTTTCTTTCTTTCTTTTGTTGGATTGTTATTTCTGCCTGGCCTAGACACTATCCAGACCATCTTTTTACATTCACCTTTTGGCATTCAAGTTCACTACTAGAAATGTTGCATCTTCTTAGGCCTTAGCTACAGCTGCAACTTTGGTTGTCATTTGTATCTTCCTTTCATCAAAAGCCCACCCTAACTGTCCCAGTATTTTGTGGTGAAAAAAAAAAAAAAAACTATTGAGCTATTGTAAGCCATGCGTATACTGATTTACTTATAATGGGTACTGTAAGTACTAAATGATGTTGAGCTAAATGATTATTGGTTAACTTTTAGGATCAAATACCAACTTGGTACAGACATATTAACACTCAACACACAACAACTTCTATTAGCTTCTCTTAGCACTTTCATTATTAGTGAACAACTGCATTAGATTTAAAAAATAGTAATACAAATAAATAAAAGGCAAGAATAGAATGTTATTTGTTTTCTCGGAGCAGCCAAAACCATGTTTTATCTTTAAATGAAGTAAAGGAAAACACCCAATGACTCGCTACCCTGACTATCCAGCAGGGAGCACACCATGAATATCACATTACCTGGCCTTCATGGTTATCTGTTAGTGGGTGAAAATAACAATGAAAAGAACAATGAAAATGTGGTTGTGTGTGTGACAGAGGTTCAGGTATACCTTGCCTTTTTATATATAAAAAAGTCCCTTTATTATATATATATATATATATATATATATATATATATATATATATATATATATATATATATGTTTATATATATATATATATATATATATATATATATATATATATATATATATATATATGTATATATATATATATATGTATGTATAGAAATTATACTGTAGCTACAATTGGTGGTTAGATGCATCTCTGTTCTGACACTGAAAATAAAAACTGTTTATTAAAAAAATAAACCAGCCATATTGGCTGATGAGTAAAAAGTATTTATTGAGTACTAAACAAATGGCTATAATGGAATAAAGGAGAAACAATACTATATTGGAAATATTTACAAGCTAATTTGCATATTTTGACACCAAATACATAATAAAATCAGACAATATATTAAGTTTAATATCGGCAAAAATATGTGTAATGCCACACCAGCAGAGGGAGCCATCGCCCGAATACTGACTGTGTGCTCACTCTACAGTCATGGCCAAAAGTCTCGGCAGTGACATACAACATTTTGTGTTTTGCAAAGCTTGCTGCTTCAGCTGTTGTGGTTGTTTCTAGATTATTGCGTAGAGTGATCATTTTAAATAATTGCTAAAATCTTAATTTGAAGCTTTCAAAAATTAACTTTTCACACACACACACACACACACACACACAAAACTGTTTTTTTTTATCCTGACACAAAATGACCAGCTAAGTAACTGACTAATTATATCAGCAGCACGTGAAAGTGTGAATGAATAGCCTACTAATTAGGTGAAATCGCTATCATACTAAATATTTTGTAAGAGAAGACTGATTGCTGTAAAAGGAGGAAAGTGCTTCCAATCATTGTGTTCTTGTTAGCAGTGGTTACCTCCAAAGAAACACGTGCAGCCATCACCTCTTTGTATCAAAATGGCTTCACATGCAAGGAAATTGCTTTACAGAATATTGCACCTTAAAAATATCCATTTACCAGATCATCAAGAACTTCAAGGAGAGAGGTTCGGCTGCAGTTAAGAAGTCTTCAGGACATCCAAGATTGTCCAGCAAGCACCAGGACCATCTCCTCCTGAGAAGTCAGCTATGGACTCGTGTCACCACCAGTGTAGAACTTGCTCAGGAATGACAGCAGGATGGTGTGAGAGCATCTGCACACACAATGAGGCCAAGACCTTTGGACAACAGCCTGGTGTCAAGACCTTCTCTCCAAGAAAAACATTAATGACAAACTGAAATTCTGCAGGAAGTACAAGGACTTGACAGCAGAAGACTGGTGCAAAGTTATTTTCTCTGATGAAGCTCCCTTCTGACTGTTTGGGACATCTGGAAAATCGATTGTTTGGAGAAGAAGAGGTGAACGTTACCTGTTCTGTGTTGTGCTAACAGTGAAGCATCCTGAGATCATTCATGAGTGGGGTTGCTTTTCAACCAAGGGAGTGAACTCTCTCATGATTCTGCCCAAAACACTGCCAGGAATAAAGAATGGCATCAAAATATCCTGTAAGAGCGACTTCTTCCTACAATCCATAAGCAATTTGGTGATGATCAATGGATTTTGCAGCATGATGGAGCACCAGGTCACAAAGCAAGAGTGATAAAGAAGTGGCGCGAAGATCATTGTATTGAAATGTTGGTTCTGTGGCCAGGCAACTCCTCAGATTTCAATCACATTGAGAACCTGTGGTCAGTCCTCAAAAGGCGAGTGGACAAGCAGGAACCCACAAATTGTGATCAACTCCAAGAACTAATAAGGCAAGAATGGATCACCATCAGCCAGGATTTGGCCCAGAAGCTAATATCCAGCATACCAGAGCGAATTGCAGAAGTTATGAAGAACAAGGGTCAACACTGTAAAAACTGACTCATATTTTTTGCCAATAAAAGACTTTAAAACCTATGATATGTGTATCATTGCTTTCAGTATACCATAAAAACATGGGGGAAAATAATCTACAGATAATGAAGCAGCAAACTTTGCAAAACACAAAATGTATGTCACTGCCAAAACCTTTGGCCATGACTGTACAGTCACTTACTGTTTGGCAGCCTTTTAGCTTTACCCTATTGACTTGGCTGCTGGTTTGGATCATTTCTTGTGTTTGAGCACCTTGCCTGCCCTCACTACTCTTCCTTTGGATTATCCCCTTGTCTGCTTGCCGCTTGGAGTTATTACTGTGGTTTTGACCCTTTGCCTGGCTTCACATTTCTGATTGTTCGACTGTCCTCATTAAACATCTGCAAAATTAATTCTAATGTGCCTTCAGCCTTCTCATTACATCATGAGAAGTCTTATGTGGAGTTTGTCATGCAGATTCACTGTGGACCTGCTTATTTAGTATAAGACAACTGTTTTGTTTTAGTACTAAAAATGGCCATCTCTGTTATAGCTCAAATAATTTTTTGCAGAATGCAGTATAGAAAGTCTCACAATAAAGAGTAATTGAATAGTAAATAGTTCACAGCAAGGATTCAGTTTTTCCAGTCATTCTTGCCTCTCTTCCTCCCTCTGCATGAACAGGAAGTTGGACACAAATATGGAGGAAATCTGGAGCAACTACAACTGTAGGGCCTGGTGGATTCATTAAGTTCTTTGTCTTATGAGGCATTGCTTTCCCTTCCATGTACAAGAAATAAGAGATTGTTCCATGTTATTTAGCAATGTTTTGAGATTAACAATCAAATGTGTATTTGATGATGATTAATTCTAAGAGCTAATAGAAACACTGAGATGAGTTTATTCTCCCCAGATCTTTAATTGTCTGATTTAGGATGAACAGGGTTTTACAACAACAGAGACACATTTGACTCATTGTATAGTCCTCACTGAAATCTATGTTCATGCACAAACACTCTCTTCTGCATGTAAAATACTTGCACCACAGCAAAACAATAAACAGCAACAAATAAAACAGATAAAGTATTTTTTTTTATAATTTATTTCCATGTTGATATGTTTTACTGTTAAGCAAGACAGCCAAAGACAGTCCACCAAACATTAACACCTTTTATAGCTGCCTCAAGAGACTTATGATATCCACTGTTGTCTACTCAGTAACAGGATGTTAACCTTTATTCTGCAAAATGTTGTTGGTTTTTCTGACTAGCTACTTTTTATCAATGTGGGATCAAGGTTACATATTTTTTCAATTAAGTTTAACAAGATGATCCCTGAAACCATCTACTTCATCTGCCTCTTCAAAACAACACAAAAATAAAGGTTTGTGGAGAGAAACAATAGGTGCAGAATAACATCAGCAGAAAAAGCTGATGTTTACATTTTGATGTTTTTAGATGTAAATACAGGTTTCATGGTTTATCTGGGAATCAGAGAATTTAAAACCAAGACATTTTCATGTAATTTTGCTCTACTCTACAACAGCGGTTCTCAGCCACATTTCTGGACACCCAACACTGCAAATTTTACACGTGTCCTTAATCAATCACACCTGATTCATGCCATTATTTCATTAGTAGCGACTCCATGACCTGAAATGGGTGTGTCAGTAAAGGAGACTTTTGTCTTGAAAATGTACTCCAGGAATATGTTTGGGAACCACTGGTCAACAATATATTATTTGCTCAGGGGGGTCCAACCCTAGTCGTTTCTCAATGTCAAGGATACTTCCTTGGTAGGACTGATCCTTCCAAGTCACTTCCTTCAGAGGCTAGGCAAGACTCCTCTTTAGCATTCGGAGAACACGTAAATGGAACAGGCTAGCAAGTGCACGTAATTGCGTCATTGAATAACGCTGTGAATGGTATCATTAAATTACTTTGGAAAACTTAACTAGTTATTTATAAAAGAAATGCCGATGACGCAACCAAGTTAACAATTGTTGAATGACAGGTCCGGTTCAGTTAACCATTTGTATTTGTATAATTTACAATATCAATATGGTAGTAATTTGTACTGGCATTTAAACGTTAAACTTTACTTATATTTACTACAGTTCTAACAAATGTTTGGTAACGTAAATAAAAACGGTTAACACTCCGACTTGAATTTTTGAACAAGATAGCAAAGCAGTGCGCATAGGATTGTGGGTGATTTGAGAGCGCGAAGGATACACATATGCATCCTTTCCTGTGTATGGCATATTTTTCGAATGAAGGACTCAGTCCTTGGTTGAAATTCCGAGGATCCTCGACATTGGAACAGTCCTTCGACGGATGTCGATGACGTAGCATCCTCGAAATACTGGCTTCCGAGGATCCTTCCTTGACATTGAGAAACACCTCCTGTTTAGCTCCAACCCTAATTAAACACACCTGAACCAGCTAATCAAAGTCTTCAGGGTCACAAGAAAATTCCAACCTGTTGGAGTTGGGTGGAGCTACATTTTGCACAACACTGGCCATCCAGACACAGGAATGGACACTCCTGCATTAGTTGGATATCGCTCTTTAGGGCTTTTCACACTTGAAATAGTTAACCCTGGGTCATTCTAAATGCCAGGTAAATGGAATCCTGGGTTATCTTGTTCCATGTTTTAAACTGCTTATAATTTAGCCAAGGTTAGCAATTAATCAGATTAAGGCTGCTCTTGACTAGAAGAATTTGGCACAGTTCTAGCATGGCTCATCCTCATATTATATATTGTAGGGTACTTCAGTTCATATGTTTTGTATCATCAGTTGATATTATTTTCTCTCAAATGCTGAAATCACTGTTTATACAATGTGCAATGTTTCCATGACTGTCCAAAGTATGTGAATATGAAGCACGATTGGGTATCTGCAGCTAAGCATCTATCCATAATATTCTAATACAGCATTGTTTCACATTGCTCAAGTTTGCAAACGCAGTCTAGTGCTAACCTCGCTTTTAAATTAGTGTAAAACATACCTTTATCTGGGGTCAAAGTTTAGAATGCTGATAACCCAGGGTCAAGAGCAGTGTGGAAAGCCAGTTTTTGAGTGCAGTTTGTGTCATTATTTAAAATAATTAATTAAACTGTTCAATCTAGATTTACACTCCTTTACACATTTTTAACATTGCAACATCTATTACAGTTAACCCACTGTTTTGAAGGACTGTTTACATAAAGTGGGGTTATAAATCTGGCAGAAAGGCTTACAGAACACAGCACATCTCAAAAACACCCAATGTGCATAGGTTAGGGGTCACATCTTACAAACACATCACCAGACAGCACTGCTCCTGAAGGGGACAGGGTGAGACAGGATCCATGCAGGAGTGGGAATTGATGATATTTGAGAAAGCTGTAGTAGCTCATTCATCAAATCGACCCTCCAGAATACTCTCGAAGGAAAACGGGACAAACTTGAAGCCCTGTCCTACGTAGAACTTGTTCTGGAACTCCACCCTTAATGACAGGAAAGACAGGACAAAAGAATGCAATGTCAGAGCGGTGATGAGCGGGACGTTTAATATTAAAAACACATGTTGATTCCTGTTAACAACAATGGATTGGATCTTTGTTTACTTGGAGTATGTTGGGGTTACTTCCTCAAAAGCAAAAGTGTGTTGAGCCAGTGAAGAGTCTGTTATGTGTGGCAGTTATTAGTTGGCCAAATGACTCTCAAGTCCTCTTACAACACAACTACACTGTTGTTCAATTTTAAGATTACTGGCATCAGTCCATAACAGTTCTCACTTGACTGATTGACCGAACTGTTACATTTGCTTTCTATAAACTTCAATCCTATATAAACAATTTACAAATTATAGACCTACTGTATACACACAAAGCCCTAATTTCTCAGAATGATCTGTTCGAAGATCATACCGACTTGAAAATACTCTCTATATAAGAATAGCTGATAGGGAATACTGTAGTTGAACAGCTCAAACTATGCTTGTAAATTAGCCAAATGTCTGTCATTTTTTAATATATTGTTGCCTTTATTTCTGAAACGTTCATACCTTTAAGCTCTGTGGGTAAACTGTTATTTGAGCTATTTCTCCAACTTTGTCTATGAGCACTTTTTTTTCATTTCTCCAGGTTCCGTGCCAGGAGTGAAAAAAAAAGCCATAAGCACACATTCCGTCACTATCATTGGGTCATAGATAAGAGTGTTTAGATTTGCCGCTGAGAGAAAATATTTTTGAACTAAAGGTTGAGATTTTGAGTAAGGTAATGTCCAGACACAGATTTCTGAAATCAAATAGATTGGTAAATATGGTAAATATTTCAGTCAAGAGAGAAAAGACTTATATCTTTCTGCGCATTGAACAAATAAAACCATCAACCTCATTTTCCCTTCAACAAGTCTGCGTGTGCATAGGCCGTGGAAGGCATTTTGAGCAGGTTGAGCCGGGAATGACATCAAAATGCCACAATTAGTGCCTCATAAATTCGTTATCAGAACAAGTTATCCTTAAGAGGCATTGATATGTTTACCTTTCCTCTTCACATTCTTTCCCTCTGTAGAACATTTCAGAAGGATGACATAATCTACACATTATGATCTCAACAGAAAAGAGTGTCAAGGATAGAGTGATTGTAAAGTTTTAAAAGAGCAGCTTTATTCATTAATAGCTTTTTGCTAATATCCTTTCAACGACTCTGAATAGTTTAAGGATGTTAATGGATGTGACATATTTGAAGTATTTGGTCTTAGCAGACTAGATCTGCTACAAATGCTGCTGCAGAGCAAATATGACTTGCTGCTGCCAACAGATACACAGAGACGCTGCTGTGAGCATGTAAGATATGATGTTTCTGCTACATGAATCGGCATACATAAATACTCTAGCAGATGTAGACAGGTGGAGCTGGGGGAGGTGGTGGGTTTCAGAGAAACTCTGATAGCGTTCTGCAAGACCAGTGTAAAGTGAACACTAAACCAGACTATTTAAATATTGAGCAATGTGGTGTCAGCTTGTGCTGTGTAGTAAATGATGTGATTGCTAACAGACCGCATGGAAAAGACCTAGAGTTTCATGACTGAACTATATATAGCTCATCATGTCTATAAAATGTTAAAGATGATTTGTTTAAAATTTTAAAACAATTGAAAATTTACATTTAAATTAATTTTATTTATATGTATTTACACTGGCAAATTACGGCCCTGTGTGTTGATGTGTGGGTTTATCTCACCAATGTAAGCGCAGAGCATGCAGAAATGCAGACAGTCCCTCCATGATGAGTAGGATACACACTGTCAGTGTGGCAAAGGCAGCGAAAATGATCGATAAGCCAAAGAATCCACCGCCACTCCTCGAGGACAGTCCAAAATGCATCACCATTCCCCATAGAACCTCAGACAACTCTGACAGGCAGACACAGAAAGAGTGAGTTTCATTTTAACAAGCGTGTGGATGTGTTGTGGATGTTGTATGTGCGTGTTTGTGCGTATGAACTTACGAGCATGAGCCAAACTAAGGGCCCAGAGCCGCAGGTATGAGGCAGTGTTGGAGACGCAGCCCAGACAGTACTCTATAGTGTGAATGGCCTGATTAACTGCCACATCTCCAAAGTTAAACTACACACAAAAAAGTAAGAAGAAATATATATATATATATATATATACAGAAAAGGGTCAGTAATGATCCTTGAATGTAGGATGCAAAAAAAATTGTTGTCATTCAACAATAGACCAAGAACAAATTCATTGGTTCTCACGATAACGATTGTACTACTGTTTACCTTATTTGCTGTGATTTATGTTTTTAAGTTGATCAGATTTTATATGGAAATAAAAGACAATTAATTAGTATGCAAAATTAATTAATATATGCTATATAAACACTTATGATCGGCCAATATTCTAGTAATATACATGATAATAAGCAGTTCATTAATAGTAAATAACGCCCCCAAAACTGTTACCAATTAATTAAATTAATTATAAATACATAATAACCAGTTTTGTTTTAAAGATAATAACGTTTACCTCTTCTCCCTGCTTTAAAAATGCTATGTAGAAAACAACTGTTTGAACCCTTAAAACCCTTTTTTTCTAATACCTACTTATAATAGTCAGTATGCAGTATTTAAAAAGCAGTAAACTAGTATTATTTTAGGAACATAGCCACATTTCTGTATTTGGAAAATGCTTGTATCCAATGTGACTTACAGTACACTGATGGTATACTTTTTTTAAATGATTTGTTTTTAATCAGATGATCATACACCCACCTTTTTTGGTGAACATTTTACTGTTGTACCTTTACAGGAAGGTTCTTAAATTGATTTTTTTTTTTTTTTTTTTGTGAATGTGGCTAATGAAGTGTTATCTGATTCAGAAATGATAAAGGATCAGTAGAAAACAGTACTCTTCTATTAAGAAGCACTAGTTCTGTAATTCATTTTCACTTTCCATCATAAATATTTTCATATTGTGGAAGATGCACGGTGTCATTAGTGTGGAGAACAACAGAGCTAAGACGACTGTGATGTCATTGACCTTTTTTTTTCAGAGAGATTACAGTGGAACGAGAGCCATATTTCTTTTTTTCATTTTTAATCTAAAGATCATGAGCAATACATGCAGAAAAACACTGAAGTTTGCTTTATAATAAATCTAGAGTGCTGCAACAGACTGGCTAACCAGACCCTACATAGGACAAGTGGTTTGGAGAACCCCCACCTACAATTCCTGACAGCCCAAGACTCAAACTCACAACGTTTGGATTGCGAGTCCAACTCTCTAACCTTTAGGCCATGACTTTCCCTTGAGACCATCGACATGTCCAGAGTGCTTAGGTGGTCACAGGTTATGTTCAATAGAAAGAATTTTTACTCCACAAGAAAAATTATTAAAGAAGCATTGATGTCAGGTGTGTTTATCAAAAGGGAAAAGATAGGACTAATTCTTGTACTACTTGTAAAGTCTTGTAAAGTTTGGCTTGGCAGAGGCTCCCTTTTCCCTTTTCCACTTGACTCTTTTGTTGAGAGTTCTAAATGGCTTAAAAGCCATCATGGAAAACCTGACATAACACTCTCATTGTTCTCCAGCAGAGGTGTGTTACCAGGATATCATAGGAACCAGAAGGCCAAGGCTATCGAGTAAATGGTAAAAAATGGTAAAAAACATATATGAAGAGCATGCTCACAGATGAAAACAGAGAACAAAACAACATTTGATGAAGTGGATTAGAGCCCTGCATGGGCCTCAAATATAGGCCCCATCCAGTCTTTTTCCTCTTCTCCCTAAAAAGCTTTATCCTACTGTTAAAAACTATCTATTAAAATAGTTCAGTTTTGTATATAATGGAAAAACTATTATATATATATATATATATATATTTATATAGAGCATTTTTTGTTTTTTTAAAGTAACGACCAAGCGGCAGACAGTGAATGATTATTGACCCTATATGTTTGATCCATTTAGCCTTAACAAATCATCATGACTTGACTAAAATAAAATGTTTACCTAGATAAATGTGCACTGTTAGACGCATATCAATCGTTTGTGTGGAGAGTGGAAGCTGAAGCACGCTCTGCAGGACATGGAGGCAACAGTGGAAACAACTTAAAATACTTAAGTAATTTTTGCTCATAAAGGTAAGAGTAATACATCATTCTAAAGGGTCTAGTTTTATTTGTGTGCACTCACAATATCAACAAAATGTACTTTTATAAAATAAAGAAAACATACGCTTTCTGCCGTCTTGAGCAGGAGCGCTTCACGATGATGAACTGAAACTCAGCGAATTGCCTTACAGACACGATTAAAGTATATAGAAAGCTTTAAAACAAATAATTCAAATCGAAAATAGAAACTCTTTCATTATGTGATCTGTGCATTTTTCTCTAAAGGAACATCCAATGAGATGTCAAATCATGTTTTTCATCATCATAAATGATGGATGTCTAAAATATAAAAATAAGGAAAAGCATAAAACGGGCCCGATTATAATTTGTGTTCTATTTTATAATTCTGTATAATTAAAAAATTGCAATAGCGCATATGTAAAACTACTGTATAATTGTATAGCTGCTTATATTTTGTGATTTTTATGTTGCTTTGTTCTGAATACCTTAGATTTGCTGCAACGCAATTTTGTCTGATATGTGAATTATTTATTACCCTATTTATTATTATTTTTTCATGCAGCAGATGCTTTAGCAGATTTAAACTCCTTAAAAATTACTTCATTGTATTCCGGACACTTTTCAAGTACTTTGCAGTATACATTTTATGGGTAGAATTTGTTGTATTCCTATTTGTAAAAAAGGGAACAAATTCATTTTTGTATACTGGCCTGATATCTCATGAAAGTGCGTATAGAATGATTTTTTTTTACTTCCATTTGGCGTAATATTTATATTCAGAAATTGACTTTGGCATGCAAAAGGCTGATAAATTCATTATTAATGGCATGGCTGGTTCACTCGACAGAAATATGGGACATGCAGGGTTATTATAACTGCTGAAATGTTTGCGGGGCAAATCCCAGGTCCGTCTGAGAGCTCACAGTACGCACAGTGTGTACAGCCATACACTTGCAGGCGCCTCTGACCCAGAGTACATACAGATTACACTAGTGTGCAATAACTCAACAACAAAATATCAAGGATATTACATAACTCTAACAATCATGTCTAAAAATAACTGACTTACTAAGAAACTGCAGTGTGTCACGAATGAAATATACAATAAAACCATGTGAACTATGAAAAATGGGTTTGATGGATCATGGAAGGTTATTTCTTCCCAAAAATAATATATACAAACTAACATATTCTATACTTCACAGATGGCAGAACATCCTGCTGGTTTTCCCTTTTTGTACAGTGAAAATGTAGAGTAATTTAATTGTACGTTTCACTAAGACCTGATATTTCATATTTCATAACTGTGAAATCAATATAACTTAGCTTGCAAACATTTATTGTATAAAGCATAATATTGTTTGTAAATGAGAAGTGGTTCTCAAACAGTTTACCGGGATAAATAAAGGAATAATAATAATATAATGGTACTTGAAAACCTTTTTTCATGACATCCACACAACATTTTTTTTTTTTTTTTTTGCATAAAGTGTTGCAGTTTGTGTTTGAATAAAATATGAATTATCAATTATTTTCATGAATAATTAATATATAAGAATGATTATGTGATTGCAAAAGTAACAGAACAATACACAAAATTCTCTTACCGGTTCTTCCTCTGAATGCTTGAGAAGTAGAGAACAGAGTTTTAGATAAACACATCAGAAAGAATTGCTTTTTAATTCACTTATTGTAAAATTAGCTTGATGAATAATGCATACCGATGAGAATAATAAGTAAGGCAGGTCAAAGGTCAGACAAAGAAAGCAATCTGCGATTTGTTTTTATGTGTATTATTATTTGTATAGTATTCTCTTTAACTCTGGCACACATGCACCAAGCACTTACACTGCACTAAGCACTCAGCCTATTATTATACAGTATTCTAATATGTGCATGCTGGATAATGTCCTTATTTTTGCACTTACAAAATGTTTCCATCTCAGTAGATGAGGATCTATGCAATCCTCTTTCACCATAAACAATTAATGCCATGTGTGGGTAATACCACAAACCCTCACCTCAGCCGTAACTCAACTTGTTACTCATAATAATAAATTACAGAAAGATTCAATTTGGATGGCCATAAATAATCACTGTTTCAAAATGCATTTCATAACTTCATCGCAAGCCAAAATTATTGAATCATCATATACTGTAGCTAACTTTCTGTTTCCATTGTGCCTTAAACAGACCAGTTTAGAGTTATTAAGTTTATGTCTTGTTTAATAAGTATGATTATATAAGTATTAAGATTAGTTTGCTTTGTGACTATCTTTTAAAAACAATTAAGCAAATTTCTTACTGCAGCTGTAATTAATCTGTTTTTCCCCTTTTAAAAAAAAGTAATTCCATTATTCTCAATGATGATTCTCATTCATTTCTGAACACTGCAGTAAGTGAAAGTGAAAGTGAAGTGAAATTCAGCCAAGTATGGTGACCCATACTCAGAATTTGTGCTCTGCATTTAACCCATCCGAAATGCACACACACAGAGCAGTGAACACACACACACTGTGAACACACACCCGGAGCAGTGGGCAGCCATTTATGCTGCAGCGCCCGGGAAGCAGTTGGGGGTTCGATGCCTTGCTCAAGGGCACCTAAGTCGTGGTATTGAAGGTGGAGAGAGAGCTGATCATGCACTCCCCCCACCCACAATTCCGTCCAGCCCGAGACTAGAACCCACAACCCTTCGATTGGGAGTCCAACCCTCTAACCATTAGGCCACGACTTCCCACAATGTAATACAGTGATTTTTATTTTAATCAGGTACTAAAAAACAAAAAAACAAAAAAAAAAACATCATGAAATATAAACACTTCCCAATTAAAAATTTATTTATTTTGCATTAGAGTAATAAGGACTTAGAGTAAAATACTCTAGCAAAAACTAGAGCAATTTCTCTTAATACAAAATGAAATTGCATGCATTTTTTTGCCCCTTTACTTTCGTGAATATATATTAGCGGGAAATATTCATGACAGGTTTCATGAGATACATTATGCTAGCAAGAAAGCAGACTTTGATTCGTTCAAGCATATTTTCATTATTTGTTGTTTTTATCCGCTCAGCACATGATGGAACAGACCGTTCAGGACAATGTCAAAAGATAAAACACGGAGGAAAATATTTTGCACATTCCACTGTGGGTATGTTTGGAGCGGGTGAGTCAGACTGCCCACAGAGTCTTGCTGAGCATTTACTCTTCTGTTTACATTTCTCAAATAACTGTAAGATGGAAGTCCTTTAATGATACTTAATCATATTTTGACTAAGCAGATACACTTAAAACATTGGTATACTATAGTTTCTTTTCCATTAAACATGATCTCGCTGCAGCCAAACTAAAACATCACACAAGAAAACATCCCTCTAGCAATGTTTCTCTGTGTGCCATCAAAATGTCCCGCAGCTGTTGTGATTACATTGTATTTTTATGTATATGTAATGAGGAATATGCACCAATAAATATCAGAAAATATAAATAATCCCATATGTCATGTAGCACAGGCTGACATCACAGACTCCACCCACCTCGTCTCCTTCCTCTGAGTGCTGCGAGAGCTGGTCGTGGTCAATGATCTCCGCCTCGTCTTCTGTAGGCCCGTTTCCCACCCGGATGCCACCGAACTTCTGCGTGCCCTGTTGGGTGAGTCCGGTGGGTGAGCTGGTGCCTTTCTGCTCTAAAGTTTCTAGATTCTCTGCAGGTCTTGCCTCCCTCATCTGGGACTAAATACAAACAAGGTCTGTGTGGCTATCAGCATGCCATGGGTCGCCTGAGTGTGTTCTGTGTTTGGTATGGTTGCTTGGGGCACCTACCAAAACACAATGGAGCTTTACCTCTTAATCAAAAAGCAGCTGGAACAGTATCCTAAATTATCTATTTTTGTTAATCAAGAGATAATTTGTGCCTCCTGTAATAGATTTTCAAAAAAAAAAAAAAAAAAAAAAAAAAAAATATATATATATATATATATATATATATATATATATATATATATATATATATATATATATATATATATATATATGAACTATGAAGTATTCCTTTAACACATAACTCAAGAAATTTGCATCAGTGGCCCCCATACTTTAAATCTCTGAGGCATAATTGCCACTTTCAAGATCCTGCTGAATTCTACAGAATTGTCCTGATTTGAACAAGACACTAGTTCTGACACTAGTTCAACATTATGATGAATTTAAGGGTTATTAACTATTGTAGTATTTTATCATTTTAAGATCATCAGTATTTTCAACACTAAAACTGTCCTGTGAGTGAAACACAAGTTATATTTTACCTTACTAATCTAAACATTCTTTAACCTGCTGTAAAAGCTTCCAGCATGGTAGGTGCCCCATTGGGCCAAATCAGAGTTGTCTCCTCCTCTCATGTGATGCTACCTACATAGATGAAAAAGTATGCACAATCTAGTCTATAAAACAGACATTTATGCACAGTATGGGTGGAATGGTTCGAGGAAAAAAACTGAACCGTACAGTTCTCCACGCACTAGGACTGCGGTTCCTCTTCAATCTTACAACGCATCTGTAAAATGGTTTGCTATAAATATCATGTTTAAACTAAACTCATGAAGCTATGCCAGTTTAAACATTTAAGAGCATTTAAGACACAAACTCATCCGAAGCGCGCAAACCAGGGTTGGCAGGTTTTCACATTAAAACCCACCCAATTGCTACTCGGTTAGCCCAAAACTAGCCCAATCACGTTTTGAAGGGGATCCCCAGGTAAAAATTGCATTACGGTGGGGTAAAATCAAGCGGCAACCTTCCAGTCTCTCTCATGAAACCAAAAACAAGTGACTTAAACTGTAATTCATCAATTGGTCGCTAGAGGCTGCCTGCTATGG
The DNA here is from genome assembly GCF_023724105.1 of Carassius gibelio. NCBI lineage: Eukaryota > Metazoa > Chordata > Actinopteri > Cypriniformes > Cyprinidae > Carassius > Carassius gibelio. Next base: position 19,963,555 of record NC_068394.1, read on the forward strand.
AGTCAATCCTATAGATTTCCATGTTAAAATGGCCAAATTTACTACAGAAAAAAAAAAGAAAGATATATATATATAATTCATCCAGTTAAATTATATTAAGCCTTGAAGTTCAGTATAATTTAGGGGCGTGGTCACTTGAGTGGCAGGTGGATTGCCGCTGCTGTCACCACTGTCGAGCTAGGTGGGTGTGGTTTCAGCAACCAGCTCCTGTCTCTTTGCCCATTTCTGATTATCCAGGGAAGACATGCTGCCAAGGCAACGGGTGGCTCCGCCCACTTTGTGCTTCAAAAATGCTCTTTAGCTCTTTAGGTGACATCACCGACACTACGTCCATGCTTTTTTTTAACAACAATTTTTTTTTTTAAATAACAAATTTTGGTAGGGTTCCCCTGGTAAAATAAGCATTTTAAGGGCTAAATATCATGTTATTGGGGTCGCTTAAACCCGCGGACATGAAAAACAACCCACGGCAACAGTGTTAAGGTAACCCAATTCAACTTGGCAATAGTGGCGCAAACCCGCACCTCAGAACGCACGCAAATATTAAGCTGTCTCCAAAGTATTGTGTTTAAATGGACAAATTCACACAAAAATGACCGTATTTTTCAGACTATAAGTCGCACCTGAGTATAAGTCGCATTTATTTAGAAGCAAGCACCAAGAGAAAACATTACCGTTTATGTCTATGCTGCTCAGTGGTAGGCTACAGGAGCGCTGAGCAGCATAGAGCGCCCTCTCGCGGCTGTAGATGGTAATGTTTTCTCTTGGTTCATTTCTCTCGATTCATGTCAAATTAATTTTGATAAATAAGTCGCACCTGACTATAAGTTGCAGGACCAGCCAAACTATGAAAAAAAGTGTGACTTATAGTCCGGAAAATACGGTATGTCAAAATGTTAAGTATCCTATAGCAGACATTGCCGCCTGAATGTACTGGATCAGTGCATTCTCTTAAAGTGACAGCACTTTGTTATCTAATATGAATCAAACAGCAACAACAAAGAAATCACTCACTGCTCTTGAATGGATAGCTTTTGTAACTTTACTAAAGATTCATCTTTCATTTATACAGTCAAATATGCAATGCTATTTTACATTTAATTACTTTGTTCAGTTTCTGTACCTAAAAACTAATATTAAACCTACCTAAAAAAATCTGAAAATCACTGTTTGTTTTATTTGCATCTTTACTATTTATTTGTTCTTTTGCTTGTATTTGGATAGTTTATTCTTATTTTCTTTATTTTTATTTGACGGTGTAGTTTTTCCCCAAACATACTGAACCATACCGAAACCGTGACTCTGAAACCGTGATACAAAACGAACTGTGAATAAGCGCAACCGTTCCACCCCTAATGCACACAGACATACATCTGTGAAGAAGTTCAGTAAAGGTGTTGTACTTGGTTTTGTCCCATGGCATGCTGTTTAAAACATCTGAGGAAACATAATGGTCATAGTCTGTAACTCCCAGCGTACCAATATCAGAGGTCATTTCTATTAATATTTGTGTAGTTTGCAATTGTCATGGACAATGAAACAAAACAAATGCTTTCAATATTCAATTTCAATATCATGCTCTTTAATTTAATGACATAAAATGAAAAAGAAAGATGAAGTTTGGCTGGTTTTGATTAGAGTAAATAAGCATACCAGGTGCTTCTTCCACAGGTACTGACGGCGCAGGACCATAGTCTTCACCACCAGCATACACGGCACACACGCCAGAGCTATCACCACCAACAGAGACTGAATCCCCAGCTATGCACACAAATAAAGAGATCCTCCAATCATCCAATCAGAATTCTATCTGATCCTAACCAAAATTCTGTGCATCTTTTAAATGTGTGTATTACCTGTCCTCTGTACAATGGTTTGTTGGTAGGATCGTTGTAGTTGAAAAGACACATGTTGATGAAAGCAATCAGTAGACTGGGAGCATCTTTAGATGTCACTGCATCATAAGCCGTCCACTTGTAGAAGATGAGCAGGATCAGATAACCAAACAGACTGCACATGAACACAATCTCAGGAATGAAACCAAAGAAAATGTTCAAAGGCTTCTTGAAGTACCTGCGAGACACATGGAAAGAAATGCAGTTCGAGCACAACATGAAAGGACGATCCCCATGTCAGAACCTTTGTTTTGCAATGTGTTATTTTGGCCACTAGAGGTCCCCAATATGCACTCACGTCAACATTGTGCCTTTTGTAATCAGTGTAATTGTTTTCACATGTTTCTCATTCTGGGCTGTCTATTTAAGCTGATCACTTCCTTTGTATCTTTGCTTGGTTATTATTGTTCCTAAGCAAGTTGCTGCCGTAAGTCTGCTCTAGTTCCAAGATCTATTCTTTGAAAGTATTTTTTGAATTGTTTTCCTGTGAATAGTTTTGCAGTTTTTTCTCTGAGTTTTTGTTTTGGAGACTATTTTACTATTTTTGACCCGTTCTGGTCTGAGGATTTTCCTGTTTTATAACCTAACTCTATACAAAGGATATTTTGTTCCCTTTTGCTGTTTTTGTTAAATAAACTCTTCTGAGTTAAGTTTACAAGGCGTCTGACTATTGGGTTCAACTACCTCCTGTGGCTCAGCGGTAGAAATTAAGACTCTGGCATCAGAGACCCAAGTTCGAGCCCCGGTCCTGACAGAATAACCAAGCCACATTATGAACCCAGGGGCGCCAAATCCTCAAGAACTCCTTGCCACAGCTGCTCAGTATGAGTCCACAGTCCAACGCCATGAGTCAGCACTAGCTCAGCAGGAGGCTTTGATGGCTAGACACTCCCAGTTGTTGTCTGATCTCATGACTTCGGTCCGTCAGATCTTTGACCGGCTGCCCTCTACCTCAGTTACTGCTTCTCCTGCTGCCTCTGTACCCCTTCCAGATTCTCGAGTGCTCTCTCCTCTAAGTGAACCCCGCCTACCTCCACCACAACATTTCTCAGGTGACCCTAGTGCATGTGATGGGTTCCTGACTCAATGCTCTCTCACGTTTGAACTACAACCATCGTCCTTCCCCTCAGATCGAGCCAAGATCGCATACGTCATCACCCTCCTTTCTGGCAAAGCTCTTTCTTGGGCAACCGCGGTCTGGAAGGCACAAGCCCCCTTCTGTACAAGTTATTCCGCATTCGAAAAGGAGTTCAAGCGAGTCTTCGATCACCCCTTCAGTGGCCGACAAGCCTCAAAGAGACTTCTCACCCTCCGTCAAGGTAATGGCAGTGCAGCTGAGTATGCCATTCAGTTTCGGACCGTTGCAGCAGGGAGTGGTTGGAACAATGAGGCCCTCATGGTGTGTTTCCTGAATGGTCTGTCAGAGGCAATCAAGGATGATCTGGCTACCAGAGAACCTGCTGTTGATCTGGAAACTCTCATGGATCAAGCAATCCGACTGGATAATCGCCTGAGAGAGAGAAGCCGGAACCGCCCATCTGTTTCCTCATGGTCTGCCAGTCCAGCTCTTTCTCAAATGCCACCAGTGCCCCAATATTCTTCGGAACCCATGCAATTGGGTAGGGCTAGACTTTCCCCCTCGGAACGAGACCGTCGTATGAGAGAGCGCTGTTGTCTTTATTGTGGATTGTATGGTCATTTTCGCTCCACCTGCCCCGAGCTTTCGGGAAACGCCCAGTCCCGTACAGGCAAGGAAGGACTGTGACGGGAGTTACACGCACCACTTCACCTTCCAACTCTGGGCTGTTCCTTCCAATCACACTCACTTGGAGAGGACAAAAACACCAACTAGAGGCATTGATTGATTCTGGCGCTGCCGGGAATTTCATGGATGTTTCTCTTGCTAAGAGTCTTCAGATCTGTACTTATTCTCTTCCTGCACCCCTAACTGTGACAGCCTTGGATGGAAGACCATTGTCTCCCGGGAAAGTAACCCACCTCACCTCTCTCCTTGGTCTCGCCACTTACCAGCACCAGGAGAGAATGTGCTTTCACCTTATACAGTCTCCAGAGTTCCCTGTTATCCTTGGTCACCCATGGCTTCTCCAGCATAATCCACACGTTGACTGGTCGACTGGCACTGTTCTAGGTTGGGGTCCCACCTGTCAGACTAAATGCTTGGCCCAGAACCCCCCTGACCTTATTCTCGAGTCCCAAGAAACCATAGATCTGTCTCAAGTCCCTGCTCCATACCACCACCTCAAAGCAGTGTTCAGTAAAAGGAAGGCCACCTCCTTACCACCTCATCGGCCTTATGACTGCGCCATTGAGCTACTTCCGGGTACCTGTCCCCCCAGAGGTCGTATATTCTCTTTGTCTCCCCCTGAACGAACTGCTATGGACAGATACATTAATGAAGCTCTTGTGGCAGGCATCATCCAACCATCCACTTCCCCTGCTGGAGCTGGATTCTTTTTTGTTGGGAAAAAGGATGGCGGACTTCGACCATGTATTGATTACAGGGGCCTTAATAAGATAACCATTCGAAACCGTTATCCCTTGCCACTAATGACAACTGCATTTGAAATGCTGCAAGAAGCCTCCATCTTCACTAAGCTTGACTTGCGCAATGCCTACCATCTTGTTCGCATTAGGCAAGGAGATGAGTGGAAAACTGCCTTCAACACGCCCACTGGGCACTATGAATATTTAGTTATGCCCTTTGGCCTCACTAATGCTCCCGCAGTATTTCAAGCTCTCATCAATGATGTTCTCAGAGACATGTTAAACCAATTTGTTTTTGTCTACTTAGACGATATCCTCATCTTCTCGAGTTCCCTCCAAGAGCATGTAAAACACGTCAGTAAGGTTCTGAGGCGCCTTCTTGATAACCATCTTTATGTTAAACCTGAGAAATGTGAGTTTCATGTGACCAAGGTTCAGTTCCTGGGGTTCATCATCAAGCCTGGCCAAATACAAATGGATCCTCAAAAGGTTCAAGCTGTTGTGGATTGGCCCTCCCCCTCATCGGTAAAAGAGGTACAGCGTTTCCTTGGCTTTGCCAATTTTTATCGCAAATTCATCCGGAACTTCAGTACTGTGGCGGCTCCTTTATCTGCTCTCACCAAGGGGAACACAACCAGCTTTTCTTGGGGACCTGAAGCAGAGTTGGCTTTCAACAAACTGAAGAAATATTTCGCCTCTGCACCTATTCTCATTCTCCCAAACCCAGATAGACCATTCATCGTGGAAGTCGATGCTTCAGATGTAGGGGTTGGAGCTGTATTATCCCAGAGAGGAGAGGACAACAAGCTGCATCCATGTGCATTCCTTTCCCACCGCCTTACACCAACTGAAAGCAACTATCATGTAGGGGATCGAGAGTTACTGGCAGTCAAGTTAGCGCTTGAAGAGTGGAGACATTGGCTTGAGGGGGCCAAACACCCATTCCAAGTACTGACGGACCACAAAAATCTGGAATATATTCAGCAGGCAAAGCGACTCAACCCCCGCCAGGCACGTTGGTCCTTATTTTTCAATAGATTCCAGTTCATCTTGTCCTACCGCCCTGGCTCTAAGAACCTAAAGCCTGATGCTTTGTCCCGAGCATATGTTAAAACTCCACAGGAAGATTGTGTTGCACCAATTATCCCAAGTTCCAAGATATTAGCCCCTATCAGGTGGAATCTGGAAGATACAGTAAAACAAGCCCAAGCCAGAGAACCAGACCCAGGAGGGGGGCCTACCCACTGTCTGTTTGTCCCTAAAGCTGTCCGCTCTCAGATCCTCCAGTGGGGACACTCCTCTCGTCTCACTTGTCATCCTGGTACCTCACGCACTCTTGAGTTCCTCCAAAGATGATTTTGGTGACCACATTTGTGAACGCATGTCCCACATGCAACCAAAATAAAATCTCTCACCGCTCTCCTCAAGGGCTATTGCACCCTCTCCCCATACCTCATAGACTTTGGTCCCATCTTTCCATGGATTTTATCACTGGTCTTCCACTATCACAAGGCAACACCACTATCATGGTCATAGTAGATAGATTTTCCAAGGCCGCCAGATTTATTCCTCTGCCTAAACTACCCACCGCAAAACAAACTGCTGAATTGGTCATAAATCATGTGTTCAGAGTCTTTGGAATTCCACAAGACATCGTCTCTGATCGAGGACCCCAGTTTTCCTCCCGATTCTGGCGGGCTTTTTGTCAATCTCTGGGGGCTACAGTGAGCCTGTCTTCTGGGTTTCACCCAGATTCCAATGGACAAACTGAGCGGCTTAACCAAGATCTTGAGACTACACTGAGATGTATGGCAGCTAACAGTCCTTCCTCTTGGTCTTCATTCATCATGTGGGCAGAATACGCACACAATACCCTTCGCTCCTCTGCAACAGGCATGTCCCCTTTCAAGTGCCAGTTTGGTTACACCCCTCCACTATTCCCTGAACAAGAGGTGGAGGTTGCAGTTCCCTCTGCTCATCAATTTGTTAAACGCTGCCGCCAGACATGGAAAAAAGCCAGACTCAAGCTCCTTAGGGCCTCTCAGCAATACCAGCACCAGGCAAATCGCAGACGCAGACCTGCCCCCACTCTGCGCCCTGGCCAAAGAGTCTGGCTCTCCACTAAGAACATTCCCTTGCGGGTGGAGTCCCGCAAACTTTCCCAGAGATTCATTGGCCCCTTCAGGATTGCCAGGAAAGTGAACCCAGTTACCTATCAATTGTACTTGCCTAAGTCTTTGAAAATTAACCCAACTTTTCATGTCTCCCTGTTAAAACCTGTTTTGTCTTCTCCTTTTCTTGCGACAGGAAGACCTCCTCCTCCTCGTATCATCGGGGGCCAGCCAGCTTACACAGTCCACAGAATACTAGATGTCCGTCAAGTACGTGGGTCCCGGCAGTATCTTGTGGACTGGGAAGGCTATGGTCCCGAGGAGCGCTCCTGGGTTCCTGCTAAGGACATCTTAGACCCCAAACTAGTGCAAGAATTTAACGCTCGCAAGACCAGTTGTCCTGGAGTGAACGTCAGGAGCCGTTCCTAGAGGGAGGGGTCCTGTCAGAACCTTTGTTTTGCAATGTGTTATTTTGGCCACTAGAGGTCCCCAATGTGCACTCACGTCAACATTGTGCCTTTTGTAATCAGTGTAATTGTTTTCACATGTTTCTCATTCTGGGCTGTCTATTTAAGCTGATCACTTCCTTTGTATCTTTGCTTGGTTATTATTGTTCCTAAGCAAGTTGCTGCCGTAAGTCTGCTCTAGTTCCAAGATCTATTCTTTGAAAGTATTTTTTGAATTGTTTTCCTGTGAATAATTTTGCAGTTTTTTCTCTGAGTTTTTGTTTTGGAGACTATTTTACTATTTTTGACCCGTTCTGGTCTGAGGATTTTCCTGTTTTATAACCTAACTCTATACAAAGGATATTTTGTTCCCTTTTGCTGTTTTTGTTAAATAAAATCTTCTGAGTTAAGTTTACAAGGCGTCTGACTATTGGGTTCAACTACCTCCTGTGGCTCAGTGGTAGAAATTAAGACTCTGGCATCAGAGACCCAAGTTCGAGCCCTGGTCCTGACACCCCAGTCATTACACTTGGTAATTCGCACACTAGCTGCTCCACATACACACAATTGAACACACACTTACAGGTGATTGAAGAGGGACAGCGAGACTCCAAACACCATGTGAATGACACCCAGGATTACAGACATCTTCATCTTAAAGGAGTTCAGGAACGTCAGCTTATTTGTGGCAACATTCCAGATCTAACAGAGAAATATTAGTAGAACAGTCTTACACCAGAATCTCGGTAGATTTGTTATAATTTAAACTGAAGAACCTTATTTTAGTTGTTTGTAAAAGCATAGAGGAAGAGAAGGTCTCAATTGTGCTTTATGGTAATTATTGGTCTTTCCACATATGCATTACAACATAAAAAAAAAATATTTTTTCTCAACTTTTACAAAAATTCTTCTATGCACAACGACCAGGTTCTACATAAAAGTCCTCTAATCCTCTTTCCTTTCATTCCATTTGTTAAAAAGAAGTACCTTTTAGTATTACTACAGAAATAATGTAATAGACATACTTGAAAATTTTATGTTAATGTTTTTGGACACTTTTTTTTTTTTTTATAGCACATTTCGTACACAATGGTAATTCAAAGTGCTTTACATAAAAGAAAGTAAAATAATCATGAAGAAAAATAATAACAAAAATAAAACAAGCAATTTTAAAACTTTTAAAATGATTAAAACCTTTAAAAACAGTTAGAAAATGATTTTACATAAAAAAATAAAATAAAATGAAACAGTGAAAATATAGTGCAATCAGTTAATTGCATGTTATTGCAATACAATAAAAAATATGAATTTATATTCAATGCAAATATGTATGCAATTTCTTACTTCGGTTTGCCTTTGAGATATGGTTCAAATGTACTGCCAAATGTACTAACAAGAATTTATGCCAAAATACACTACATATAATATGTTATGCCAATTGAAACTTGTATGACGTTTATTTAAATATATTTATAATTAAATATTTGTAATGATGACGTTGCAATTTAGGACATTTATATTGGCTAACACGATACACTTAAAATTATAATTATGTACTTGAAATGCGTTATGTTCATAACTTTAAACCACAACAAAAGATTATGAACATCAGATTCAGTTTTGAGCACATTATTTGTGTACACTTTTCCAATTTTTTAAAAATGGAAAAATGCATGATGTAAAAATGTGTGAGGTGTGAATTAATTTATTTGTCTAAGCTGTCTCTGCATGTCTCTGTGTATACTTTATGAAAGTGTTTTCGTGTGACACATACGGGGTCAATGCCCAGAGGATAAGGGCCACCAAACACGCCAGGAACAGCAGGGTCTAACTGAAGAACTGAGTTACCATCCAGAGTCTCAAACCTACAAACACATACAAAAATTGTACAATGACAAATTCATTAAGAAAATGAATGTTAGTCAGGATATAATGATTGCTTTACCATCAGCACATTTTAGATGAGACACTGTATTTTACATGCTGTTTTAATGTTTTGCTTTTTGTTATTTTCATTATAAATTAATGATTTCTTGTTTTTTTTATTGTTTATATTCAAATTGTTTCTCTGATTTAATGTTGTAAACTTACGTCCAGTTCCCCTTGGGGAAAAACATGTGCCGCACACTCCAGCTTGAGCCGAACATGTTGAGGGACTTGGAGAAGCAGTCATTGTAGATCAGTCCTGTGTAGACTGAGAATATCCCCATCAAAAGAATGATATAACGTCCAGCAAAAATCATGTTAAACATCTACACATACACAGAAAGGGAGAGAAAATAAAAACTAAGGTTAGATTTTTGTGAAGTTATAAATAATCAGCATAATATCTTGTTATAATTGTATATTAAATAATTCTTGAGTTTTATTAATGAGCAGATTATTTTTTCTGCATTACTATTTAAATACGAAGCTGGTTCTGCATATATATAAATTACTTTAATGTTTTTTTTTTTTAACTGCAAATTGCATACTGCTTATTTGTATCATCAATATTTTCATCCAAAAATTTTACATTTTAAATGAAAATGTAAGAATGTGAATTTGAAATCGCCTTAAAGGATCATTGTTAACCTTTAGAAGTTAACAATGTTAATAATTCAATTACAACTCCATATTTGATGTAATCTCCACATTCAACCGAATATTTCTTTAATGTAATAGTTATTGATCAGCTGAGACCTCATTGTCACTCTTCTGGGCGAGCAGACGTGTCTCTCTGATGACCAGGTAAAGTGCCGCACATGTCATCAGCATGCCGTGACCCATGTCCCCAAACATGACGGCAAACAGGAACGGGAACGTAATGATTGTGTATGGTGCTGCAAGAAATTAAATAGAAACAATCAAATTATACAAGTGTTAAAACAGTCACATTTATCACCTGAGAAAAAGGGGACTCTGCACTGTTAAACCAAATAGTATGTACATATTGTTTTGTTAAATCTAACAATTCCTGCATAAATGTACTTTAAGCATGAGGAGCGTCTCCTGTTTTGGTACCTGGGTTGATCTCTCGGTAGGTTCCGATGCCGTAAGCATCCACGATGTTCTGGAATCCCGAGGTGAACTTGTTGGTCTTGTTGAAAGTAGGTGGAGTCTGTTTGGTCTGCATTCGGTTCAAGATGGAAGGAACTGTGGAACCACTCCGTTCCTACAAAAAAAAAAAAAAAAGAAGAAACTTAGTTAAATTGACAATATTAACATGGAAGTATTCGGCGAGCGTGATTTCCACCAAATACAACATGTTCCTGGATCAACATTCTTGTTGACCCAGGAACAACATTCCAATCAACCAATCAGAATTGAGATAAAACTTTTCAGAAAATATCATTTTTAGGCTTAAAAATCAGGGTTAGGTGCTTATTTCCCACTGATTTTAGGAATAAATTATGGGTAGGGTTAGGTTTAGGGTAGAGATTGGGTTAAGTCTATATTTTTGGACAATAATGTTGATCCAGGATCATCAGAAGATGTTGATCCCAGTGACCGAAGCATTACCTGCCCTCCTGTAGACATATCCTGTCGACTGTAAGTAACTTTCGCAACTACATGTCAACTACCAGACATTGGATTTTTAGTAGACTCTCTTCTTAATGTTTGCTTCTTAATAATAGCTTTGATAGTCCACCAACAGACATTCCACTGACCATTAGTAACTTAGCACATACATGTCAACCTACTGTACTTTACTACGGTAATCAGAACCTAACACTCTACTGTTAGAATTAGCTGACATGTTTGCAAAGTTACTTAAGCCCCTTTCACACTGCCATTCCGGCAAATACAGGGGTAAAGTGTTCCGGCAATTGTTCCCGGGTCGCTAGATTTTGCACTTTCACTCTGCCAGTGATGACCCGGGGATATGTGCGTGCTTTAACACACAACCCGTAAAGATCCCGTAACGACACGTGACATCAGGGCGTGACGTGTAATGTATGAGTCGAGCACGTTATACTTTCACTGAAGCAAGCAAACGATCTCTGCGTCAGCGTGGAAAGTGAGGAGCTAACTGATCTCTGCTTCATTACAGTTTGCACGTACTCGTCGTGAACGTTGATCTTCCTTCAAAACAGTTGGTGAAACATAATAATAACGCGCATCATCACTTCGACACGGCATTAGATCTGGCTTTTGTTCACACAGCGCTCATCCCGTGTTGAACCTCGCAATGTTACTAGGTCCCTGACCCGGGTTCAATGCCAGAATCAATCCCGGGACGTGGTTGCTTTCACACAGAAGGCGACCCGGCAATGTTCCGGCAATATGCCGGGTCCGCCGTGCAGTGTGAAAGGAGCTTTATAGTCAACAGAATGCCTAAAGGTGACCATCAAAATAAAGTGTAACCTTCAAAGTCCACTGCCACTCACATCTACTTAATCTAGCAATATTTCCACATATATAGTAAGTTAATAACACGCAATAATAAAGTCATATAAAGTAAAAAATAACACAAACTGAAATACAATCAACTTCATGAGGTGGATCCTGGGATGGTTTTAAAAGTTCACATGTATGTTGGATGCTTTTCCTTCACTATCTGCTCCAATCCATTTATTGTTACATGTAATTACAGTATATTAAACTGTAGTTTAAGAATTAAAAAAAAAAAAAAAAATTATAATATATATATATATATATATATATATATATATATATATATATATATAGGCCCAATTTAAATAGTCTACAAAACTAATTTCAGTAATTTTAGCATGGGTTTTTAATATCATGACAAATGTATATACAAACAATTGTTTAATTGCTTTCATTTGTATATTGAATGGCTAAAGTAACATCTCAGTGGTTGAAATCATTTATAATGAATTTGGATTAATAGTACTCACTGTTCCCCTCCGCAGAGCAAATTGAATGGAATCGAGGTCAGAAACGGGACACCAGACCTCAGCGATCAAACACTTCTGTGTAACATCGATGTTACAGAGGTTCAGGGTGTGATAAATGGCCTTCATCTTCCTCACTTTGATGAACCACACACGTATGGTTTTCGCAGCGGCCTGCAAAACCCTCTGCCGGTGGTCCTCGGTTTGATTTAGAACCTAAATGTTTGAAAACACAGCAAACACTGAACATTTGAAATAAGTTTTTTGCATGCGGCTATAACTGGCTTTCCTACAGTAGGTCATGTTCAAACAGGGTTTGAGAGTTTAAATGTAACCAATAATATTAGGTTGAGATGAAAAGTAACACAGTTGAATACGACTCTACAGACTGTAAGACTTTATTGAGACCACCGTACCATCTGGAGGTCATCAATGCGGGTGTTGACACCTGCTGCCATCTCCTTCCTCTCCTGAGGGGTCTCAGGGCACGGGTACAGAGATGCGCGGAACCTGGAGATGAAGTTTGAAGTCTGTGATTAGCATTAGATGAAATTAAGTGAATAATCGAAAGATCAGAAAAGAGCATGCTGCACCCTTCACAGATCTTCTTCACTCTGTTCTTCAGCTGGTCTCCTTGGAAGAAGATGATAAACACAGATTTGTGCACCTGGTCTCCCTGTTATGAACAAAGACCCATAACTTGATCAATATTTCATCACGCTGGTATATAAAAAGTCAAGTGCAAACATTTGAATTGCCTCGATTAAAAAAATTAATCAAGAAAATCAAGAAAAATAGAAACTGACGGTTGTGGGGTCCTCAAGAGGGTCCTCAATCTCTGTCTGACGTAAAAAGACATTTCCACGGCATACTCTCCACAGCATCCTCTCAAACGTGGGGATTCTCTCCCGGTTTATAACCCCAGCCACAAACCTACAGGGTGAACAAACCAGTGTACATATTGTGATCTCTGTGCATAGAAGGATCACTGTGAGCTGCTGGGACCAAAATAATGGTGTGCACCTATTAAGAAAATGACAATAATCTCCAGGAAAATGATCTTTATTATATTACTGACTGTTTACTAGGAGAATTACGTATCAGCTACTTAGACCTCACCCTAGTCGCAGTGGGGCACCTCGACCAGCCTCACTGGGGTCTAGCAGAGATGATGATTCTTCCAAAAGGTTCGGATCCTCCATCTAAAGAGTTCGGTGGGTAAGGGTCAAAGGTAGTTTGCATGTAACATAACATTGTTAATGTATAAAAGTGCCTTTTAAAGATTTTCCCATCATGCATCGAAGGGTTAACTAACACCTGAAACATGTCTTTATTTATTTATTTATTTATGCATTCTTGTACTCTTAAGTTCGTGAACTTATTGTGAGAGGACAGCCAGACCTCATCAAAGAACTGCTGAGTACGTCTGAGGATATGCTTGAGTTCTGTCAGCTCTAGAAAGTTCTTCTTCAGGGCTTCTTGATTGGTGTTGATCTCTTTGAGCTCATTCTCCAGCTTCTCAAAGGTGGCCTGGTGATCAGTGCAATAAATAGATATGAAGAGATTAAAACACTGATATCAAATTAGACCCAGAGGTTTAGAAAATGGCAAGAAAAGTGTGACACCTTGTCAATTAGTAATGAAAAAAAAAGAGCATTATAAGGTGCTTTTACGTTTGATTGTTAAAATATTGGTGAAAAGTCTGATAAAACTGATGGAAACAGGCCACTGTTTTGGAACTTGACGGACATGTTCACTAGCAACACTTTAAACATTTCATCTTTTGCCTTCCAAAAAAACTAACAACATGGGGTTTGGAACCACATGAGTGTAAGGGGAATGTCAGGATATGTATTTTGACAGAATTATTAAGCCCATATCTGATTAAAGCAGCATGAGAGAGTAAAATTACCTCAAGGTCAATCATGTCTCGTGGGAATGGGACTTCGGGATTCTCACCAGTGTCCATTGCTGGAATGTTGGCTTTCTTAATTTCTTTCTCTACAAACCCTGCAGAACATGACATCAGCAGCAATTTACTAATCATGTTTAATAATGTTCTATATGATTATTTCTCACAGAGAAGGGTGAGGAAGTACATTTTCCTTGATGTGTGCCTTTAGCCCTGATGTACATGTGTGTGTGTGTGTGTGTGTGTGTGTGTGTGCATAGTACATGTACTGAGTTAGGCTGACTGAGACTTGTAATTTGCACTTACAAATTGTTACCGTATTTTCCGGACTATAAGTCACACTTTTTTTCATAGTTTGGCTGGTCCTGCGACTTATAGTCAGGTGCGACTTATTTATCAAAATTAATTGGACATGAACCAAGAGAAATGAACTAAGAGACATGAACCAAGAGAAAACATTACCGTCTACAGCCGCGAGAGGGCGCTCTATGCTGCTCAGTGCTCCTGTAGTCTACACTGAGAACATATAGCGCCCTCTCGCAGCTGTAGACGGTAATGTTTTCTCTTGGTTCTAAATAAATGCGACTTATAGTCCAGTGCGACTTATATATGTTTGTTTCCTCTTCATGACGTATTTTTGGACTGATGCGACTTATACTCAGGTGCGACTTATAGTCCGAAAAATACGGTACACTTTTGTTAGTTTTGAGTGCTTCTATTGTCCTCATTTTTAAGACACTTTGGATAAAAGTGTCTGCTAAATGACTAAATGTAATGTAAATGTACACTATATGTACAATCATAAATAACAATGTTCAGCCTTATTTAATTAATTAAATATTTTTTTTAATTATTATTTTAGAATTTAGCTTAGGTTCTGCAAGTGATGGTTTGGAGTAGATATATTCTAAATGTCCCATTATTTTTCTAGATTTCTATATTTGACATGACTTTGTCCATCATTTGTAGTTAATCAGGGAACTGTCAGTCATCTCTGAGGAGTTAGGACTGACACTGGTCTCTGTGTATGTGTTTGTGCATGTATTGATCCACTCACTGAGCTTCCTGTCCATCTCCTCACAACGTCTCACTTCATTCACAAACTTCCTCTGAAACACGTTCACATCAGGGTTGAGCTGAAAGAAAACAGTTTGAACTCATTAGCAGCATATTAATAGAGGAGAGCAGGAAGAGAAAGACAGATAGCGAGCTGTATCTACTCACATCTCTGAACTGGACCATTCCCAGCTCTCCCAGTTCACTGACGCAGCAGTAGGCCGCTTCAGACTGGAGGAAGAGCTGGGCCAGAGTCATCTCCTCACTGCGGAACAACTCCCCCATGATGCTGCAGGCCACAGGAACTCACCCACGGCTCAGAAATCAGTCCCACAGGATGCTACAGGTCAGTCTAGGGATGGATGGATGGATTAATTTAATTTTATCTGCAAATACCCAATGTGTGTAAATGATATATGATAACATATTTATGGGTATCACTACCCCGCAAACAACAGCCATCATTTCACCGTCTCGGTTACCTAAAGAGGCAATATATTCTGGCTGTGAGTAACCCTAGCAAAAATAATCTTGAATTTGATTACATGTTGTTTTTGCCTAAATAAACTGTGATATATTATATATCACGATTATGACAAAAATCATAATTGTCGATTATTCCTTTGAAACTGTAATTGCGATTATTAATAACAGTTATCACAATTTACACTGAATTATGTTTATACGTTGCTTGAAGCAACCGCATTTTTATATGAAAATAAACAAGCTGAAAACACTCCAACTGAAAAACCTTGTGCTTTTCTTTAGTATTAAGCCTCAAATGTCAACTATACATCGGATTGGTTTCTTCTTTAAATTATAAAAAAGTAAAAATGTGAATGGTATTATAATGTCATCTATTTGTCGTCTATCTGTCATCTATCTATCTATCTATCTATCTATCTATCTATCTATCTATCTATCTATCTATCTATCTATCTATCTATCCACCCACCCATCCATCCATCCATCCATCCCTATATAAATCTTTATTGCTCATATACTGCATATGCTTGATTATATTTTAAATCATTATAACCTTTATTAATATAATCATTTTTCTGCAAATACTCCAAATGTATGATAACAAGTTTATGGGTAAAATAAATTATTAAAACATCAGCAATTATATTAATTTAATTTAAATTAATTTTGCTTCTGTAATAGATTTAAAAGGAGAATGATCTGAACATTTGACATTCATTTGGTACAAACTGTTACTTGCTAATGTAAAATGATGGAAGCGATGACGTCAGCTACACGAGTCCATGCTGACCACTTGAAACTGGCTTCGCCTGCATCCCAAAGAGCCGATTGGCTGAAAGCTCAGCATCCCTTCGGACTGGCTGATGAACTCAACATCCCCGCATCTCTAAGAGATGATTGGCCAAGAAGCTCAACCACCCACGCATCCCTGAAATCTGATTGGCTGATGGCTCAACAACCCACGCATCCCTGAAAGCTGATTGGCTGATGGCTCAACCTCGCTCACATCTCTTGGCGCACTGTCTGTCCTTCAGCCCTGAAGGGCGCCATTACGCGCTCCTCTTTCTATCTAACGTTAACCCGTAACAACAATTATTTAATCACAGTTTTATCGCATCCTTTAATATACTAACAAATCTCGGCGCTTGTGAATAATCTAACACGCATAGTTATTTGTAAGATGTAGATTTTTGTTTAATAAGGCTGCAGTGAATCATTTTGGCATCATCCTAATAATGAATTTTAGCAGACCAGTTAGACACATCGAGCGCATTTAGTTGTATTTTGAACAAAATTATATAATACATTAATTCATGACTGAATAAAAGGACGCATGGATGAAACGGTGAATAACGGTTAATATGCTCAACTGGTTAACGCAGTTTTCCAGTGTATTAATCTCTAAAATGCTGTCAGCTGTTTATTTTTTCTCCCGCAATTATAACATAATATTGAAGTCATAATCAGAGAAAATTATATATGAATATATTTCTCACCGCTAATGGTTGACAGCCTCGATGCATCCACATTCAAGCATCACCACAGATAAAATAATTAATCCTCTCATTTATAACGTCATATATACATACACACACAGTGTACGAGGTAAAAGTGAGGAGAAAGAGAAACACGAATTTGTAAACTATAAATGTTCTTACCGTCCTTGACGTCTTCAGTAAGAGATATGGTCACCTCTGCAATGATGATCAGACCTGCTACGTGACGTCACGCCTGCTGCTGCTGCTGGTCACGTGATTTCTCGTCGAAGCCAAATTCCACAGAATCCCAAAGGACATTTTTATGTGCGGTTATCAGGGGCGTAGCAAGCTTTTCAAAAGTGTGGGGGATGGATGTGGTTTGTTTATAAACAATAAAAAAAAACGCTGAATACAGTGACAGAGGGGTACAAAATGCAGGGCTTAAAGTTTGGCTGGGAAAAAAAAATGATCCTACATTTTAAAAAAAAATGTAGAAAAGGGGAGAAAAAAAACCGCCCACACAGAGTTTTTCTCTGGTGGTATAATGTAACAATTTACTGTTTTTAAACATTAAAACAATATAAATTTTTCTTTCATAATTCTTCAACAGGTAGGCAAACAATGTCATCATTTCTCACTTTTTTCTCCTCAACAGGTAACGTTACAATCAAACACTCAGTAAGTATCCACAAAAGTATTTAGCTAATCAACAAACAATGCTCAAAATATCAAAATCAGTTGCACTGGCAATGAACCCATACACTGCTTAACAATGCCAGTTTGTCCACCCTCCTTGGCAATTCCCTGCCTTCTTCATCACAGTTATGTTATACATTGCATGCCACATAACGTTACATAACCGAATTTAGCTAGCTGCTGAACAATATCCCAATAATATAAATTAGCATTAGTCTAAAAAACTAAATATAATACCGAAAACACTCGACATGTCAACAAAAACGATAACAGAACATCTTCCCAAACTCTTCCCGCCTAGGTGCCCGCCTCCTCAGCACGAGCTGACCAATAACACCCCAAGAGAGGCGGGACTTAAGGCAGAACAGCCAATCATCAGCCGGTCAGGCTCAAAGCAAGTGTCATGAGAGGGAGGGGGGAGGAGGCAGCCGCGGCTAGCGCAGACACAGAGCGGTCAGAGAAACGGAGGAGCGACTGTAGTAAGGCGTTTGTGCAAAACTGCGGAAAAACTGCAGAAAACGTGTGGGTGTTGAACCCTCTCACCGGGAAAAGTGTGGGTGTTAAAACACCCACATCCCCCACGGGTGCGACGCCCCTGGCGGTTATTATTGTATTCATGTAGTGTTCTTTTTCCTTTATTTATTTATTTATTGCTATAAACAATGTTTATGTATATATTGGTTTAAACTGTTTTATTATATTTTTCTGTTGTTGGTTGTTCTTGTTAATGTGTTCATCCATAAAAACCAACAGGCTACTATTATGTTAGGACTAATAGTTAACTGTAGTAAATCCTACTAGTAAAACCAGGAAGAAAAAAAACATGGAAAAGGTGAATTACTAAATTTATTTCACATAATAATAATAATAATAATAATAATAATAATTCAAAAATCAGCTTGAAACCCATCTCTTCCATCTTTTGACCCTCTAACTTTAGCACACACTATTCTAATTCTATTCTTTAAAAAAAATCTAACTACCTTTCTAATCTTTTTTTATTCTAATTTAATTTATTATGCAAATGTGTGTGTGTGTGTGTGTGTGTGTGTACACACACACACACACACACACACTATGTTTACTTTTTAATTAAAACTATAAACATGTTAATAAAATGCATAAAACATGATAGTATGATGGTCTCATAGGTAGATAGATGGTAATAAGTTCATCCATGCTTGAGCCTTTCAAAAAAGAATCCATAGGCCATTTTCAAAAACATATACTGTTATAATGAAATATTTGTGATTTAAGTAAAAATAGATATTAATAACAATGCATAACAAGCTATGTACTATAATAGCATGGTGTACAAGTCAAGTCAAGTCACCTTTATTTATATAGCACTTTTAACAATACAGATTGTAACAAAGCAACCACACAGCTTTAAATGAAAATAGTGTTTCAAAATGCCAAAATAGGCAGTAATATAGAGACAGCCTTTATGAACTCTTATAAGTATTTTATTTTTGATACTATGACCCTGTACTGAACCTACCTGAAGCTGTGTTAGAGACGCATCCTAACTCAGAATACTATTTGTTTAGGAACCATGGTAAATTCACTTTTATCATTTTAGAATTTCTTTAAATCTTAAGTCAAGAATTAAGCTATAGGAATCTTCTGTACAGTCCCAGATTATTGAATTATGCTATAGACTTTTACTCAGTCTGCTCAGAGTTATCTGATATAGATGGAATGAAACAAGTTTGTGTGCCAGTGTAACACTGAGAGGTGAGAGTGCAGACCTCAGAAGAATGTAGCACAGACTCTGTAATTAACCTGGATATATTTAGAGTCGGTAACTACTGAAGAACCAGAGGTGAGAAACCTAGATGTGACTGACCAATTCACACTTGTGTATTATACATTTCAGAACTAACATAAGGTTTTCAAAGTAGCTATATCTATTAGCTGTATCTAAATTGTTGTTCACATGCCAATTTTCACTGTCACACTGTGAAATTTTCAGTGTCCTTGAATGCAAAAGTTACATTCATTAAAATATTTTCTGATGTTTTTGCAGAAAAACTTGTACTGTTATAAAGTGTCCTGAAAATAAGTATAAATGTGATCCTTTGATTTTGAGACAGAAAGAATTTAGTAAGAGAAATGACTGGGAGATAGAAATTCAGTTGGGATAGAAAAGAATCACCCCCTTTTAAAATAATCACATTTGGTTGTTTTTCATCCTTAAATGAAGATAGACACAGTTTTTGTTTTATCCAGCTGTATTTCACTCAGTGCAATCTATAATGTCTAAGTGAAAGATAAAAGACCAACATGTCAGAAAAATAAATAATTAAATCCAAAAACAGAATAACTGATTATATCTCAGCATGAAAAGAGCTTTCCTGGAGCAATTGAGCTATTAGTAGTGCAGCTGAAGCAAACAATCAGCTATGGGTGACAAGGCACTGTCAAAAGATCTCAGGGATAAAGTTGTGGGCAAAAATCAAAGGCATTATCAATGCCTAGAAGCACAGTGAAGTTTAGTATAAGTGGAAGGTATTTGAAAAAACACAGACCCTCCCTGGATGAGGACGTCAGTCCAAACTGGATGAAAGAGCCGGAGGAAACTGATCAGCGAGGCGACCAAGAATCCTACAGCAACTCTGAAGCAGCTGTAGGAATTCATCACAAAGAGAGGTCATTGTGTGCTTGTGACAACATCACAAGTTCTCCACAAATACGGCTTGTATGGGAGGACTGCATTCTGAGGCAGACGAGACTAAAATTTGATTATTTGTCCTCAACACCAAACGATATGTCTGGTGGAAATCCAATACAGCGCATCTTCCAAAGGATGCAAAGCATGGAGGCATGGATGTTTCTCTGCAGCAGCGACTGGAGAACTTGTCAGGATAGAAGGAAAAATGGATGGGGCAATATACAGTTATATTCTAGAGGAAAATCTATTGCTCTCTGCCAGAAAGTTGTCAATGGGAAGAATGTTTACTTTCCGACAAGACAATGACCCAAGCACACAGCAAAACTGACCACACAGAGATTGAAGAAAAAGGTGAATGTCCTTGCATGACCTCGTCAGAGCCCAGACTTAAATTGAAAATTGTGGAATGACTCAAACTGCAGTCCACAAACTGTCACCATCAAATTTTACTGAACTTGAGCAGTTCTGCAAATAAGAGTGGGCAAATATTGCAAAGTCTAGATGTTCAAAGTTAGTAGAGACAAATCCCAACAGACTGTGGCTGTGATTAAAGCAAAAAGTGATTCAATAAAATACTGAAACAGGGAAGTGATACTTTTTTCTAACTCATTGATTCAGGTTTTTTTTTTTTTTTGAGATGTTGGTGTTATATCTGTCACTTGGATGTAATAAGTTGCACTGAGTAAATACAGCTGGATAAAACAAAAATGTTGTCTGTCTTCGTTTCAGGCTGTGAAGCAACAAAATGTGATTATTTTAAGGGGGGGGGGGGGGGGTTAATTTCTGTATAGAGAGAAAATTAACAGGGATCCATGCAGAAGGAATGAGAGTGATGCAGAAAGTAGAATAAATACAATTGAATTGATGCCTAAATAAGCCATGTACTTCATTCATATTTTAATGAACATAGGAGGCTCAAGAAGAGTTTCAGTAACATACTGATTGACGAAGTGACTGAATGACTAAAGCTGGATCCCATAAGACTAAAGTGAAAGTGAAGTGACATTCAGCCAAGTATGGTGACCCATACTCAGAATTTGTGCTCTGCATTTAACCCATCCGAAATGCACACACACAGAACAGTGAACACACACACACACACACACACACACAGCAGTGGGCAGCCATTTATGCTGCGGCGCCCGGGGAGCAGTTGGGGGTTCGATGCCTTGCTCAAGGGCACCTAAGTCATGGTATTGAAGGTGGAGAGAGAACTGTACATGCACTCCCCCCACCCACAATTCCGTCCGGCCCGAGACTAGAACCCACAACCCTTCGATTGGGAGTCCAACCCTCTAACCATTAGGCCACGACTTCCCAAGACTATTAAGACTATTCACTTATGCACTATGTACTCAACAATGTATTAAATAATTATTATTTTGTCCTTCATAATCAGAGATAATACAGAGACCCTCCCCTCTCTGTACGCAATTAAAGCTCTCAAAGTTGAGTTCATGAAGTGTCCAATATCGTACACTTTTTGGTCATTTAAGTGCATTGTCTGGGTAATGAAAGTGTACTTGTTCTTTTTGGAATTTTCAGTGTGAATACACTACTCGCACTATCATACAAAACATCACAGAATAGTGCATAAGTACACGAGTTGAAATGTTTGACATGTTCAAAGTTAAATAGAAATACTTTAATGTAATACCTCTCATCTTCTTTTTAAAGCAATAATTACCATTTCTGTCCTTGAGAGTGACATAATGTTCTATGGTGTGACACACATAAAAGAACCAAACAAAAAAGATTTGTTTGGTCTTGAAATATCTATAAAACAACAACAACAACAACAAAATAATAATCACTCATCTGAAAATGGTATAATTTTCAGCTGTTACAGTTAAGAAAAAAAAATAAAAATCAAAAACAAAAAAGACATGACAAAGTTAGTGACCTCTTATATTTTCTCAAATATCAGAATTTACATAACATAAATATATGTATTTAATCTTCAGAAATGGTCTTTTACAATAAATACATAAATAAAAATAGCTTATGTAATATATTCCAGCTTTAGTTTATTTAGAACTTCATTTAGCACCTGGACACTCAAAGCTCTAAAGATGAACATACAGTACTCTCTGATTTTGAGAGGCTAAATTTTGGAGTCTAAATCCACAAAACCATTTTCCCCCCATTCGACTGTAAAAACAATAATGTTGTAATCAATCAATCAATCAATCTCCATTGAGTATTACATTATTCTTTCTAAATCTGTAAACATCAGCATTCTGTGAGTGAGAGACGAGCTGTAATAATACACAGACTCACACATGTGTACACATGCAGGCATACAAGCTCAAGTTATTTTTGTAAACTCTTCCCTTCGGGTGTCTTTGGGTTGCTGTATGGGAAAAATGGGCCTTTAGGGAACTCAGAAGCCCTGTAGGTCTGGATCACATTCCAGCTCTCGCTGTGTCTGTGCCTGTCTAATACTGTTACACTCTCCAGAACATTGTTATCTTCACACATACACAGCACTATCCCCAACATATATATTACTCAGATCTTGCTCAAAAGATCTAATGGAATTTGGAATTGTGATATATAAGTATCACCTTTCTCTTACAGTTCATCTGGAGGTATAAAAATAGACACAAATGAGACAATTATTCATATATAATTGGAATTTAGAACTATCAAATTAATGTGCTAAGTTCATTGACTCATTACAGTCCTTATTACAGAAATAATATAATACAGTGTGAATTGAATGAAATGTTTTTGAACAACTGCATATTATTAGTAATTATGAAATTATAGTCTTGATAAGTCCTGCTTAGATGGGTCAAACTGCATTTTATATGAATGTAAACTATGATCAATTTTAATTTTTAACATACAATTGAGTATCTGAAAACAATGCATTCAGTTTGCACTTACTTTTATAATTTTTTTGTAATAAATACTCCTTTAAAAGAATGATTGACGTGTTCTTCTTTTTTCACTAGGGTTTCCCCTGTGATTTCAAGAGTGTGGTATTTGTCTGGCAATTTGTTAACAGTGGTCACAATGAGATGGACCACCATTAGGCAGAATAAAGCAGTTTTTTCTAGAACCACTAATAAAACTGGATTCTTCATCATTCTTCATCATTCTTCATTTAAATGTACATTTTTTTAACAGTAGGAAAAGTTAATCTCCACAGTGTTCCATAAAACACTTTTTTTTTCTCACAATAAGGGTCCCGGTGAAAGCCACTGGGTGGAGCACTGCTCTCCAACACACACACACACACACACACACACACACACACACACACAGTGTGCAGGGGGAGTGTCAGTGGGTAAGAGGAAGGCAGCTGGCATGCAGCTGATTTGTCTGGAGGGTTTCACGGGAAAGTGTGGCATTCACGACCCAGCGCTCATGCAGTACGGTCCGTCCACAGCCTGCTTGCCAGCCTCCACTGCTCTGGCCAGATCCCAAACACACTCAGAGAGAGCAAGAGAGAGAGGAGAGCAGATGTGCTGAGTGTGACAGAGGAGGGAACAGTAAGGTGAACTCTAAAGGGGAATCCTGAGAGCAGAAAGAAAGGCGAGTAAGGACACAGAACTTTCCACTGCTTATATCCTTTCACATTCCACATTATTGTACCACATAGTCAAGCTTTTAAACATGGAAGTGATTGAAGACAGCCATCTGCACCTGGAGGTGCCTGACCCACACAGATCCCTTACTGAGATCTCAGAAGATGAAATCAACCTCCCAGCCTCTGATGAAGAAGACGAGGTCGCCGCCGAAAACAAAGCAACAGTTTCTGATGAGAAAGAAGAGGTAGGAGAGGGAGACAAAGGTGAGATGAACGGAGTCATGGTGCTGGCGCTGCTGGACAAAATCATCGGGGCCGTGGACCAGATCCAGCAGACGCAGGCCGGGCTGGAAGTCCGTCAACGGGAGATGGACAGATCCGTAACGGGCATCCAGGGGGAACTCACCAAACTGTCCAAAAGCCACAGCACCACAGCCAACCAGGTCAACAAGATGCTGGAGAAGGTGCGGAAAGTGAGTGTGAATGTGAAGACCGTGCGGGGGAACCTAGAAAAACAGGCCGGGCACATCAAACGCCTGGAGAGCAACGAGAACGAACTCCTGAAGAGAAGAAACTTCAAAGTCATGATCTACCAGGTGAGGAGTGTGCACACAGAGGACAGTTAGGATTGCTTTGAGTTTGAGGTTCCATAGCTTAGTTACATTTCATTGGAATATCAACTTTGTCTCAGACATTTCTTTTGAAATTCTCTATACAAGTAAAAACGGACAAAACTGAGACAGTTGTTGACATGCGGTAAGATCTAAGCGTTCATATTGAAATCCCTTAATTCACAGTGACTTCACTTTTGACTTCAGATTCAAGTTCTTGGTAAATCTGAGCAAAGCTTGAGATCTCTGAAAAAACAGCTAAATTGATTGTTAGTGGTGTCTAGAAACATTCGAAAAATTGAAGGAATTCTGTTGGTGTTTTTTCTTTCTTTTCATAAATTACATGTTAAAGCTGATTTTAGACCATACATGTGTACACTATGAGTGCAATATAAAATATTCAGGGTACATCACGTCACAGTCATAATTGGTAGGGTGTGGTCTTTGGTAAAAATGAGTGGGCTACATCATACCATGAATAAATATAAGCATTTGCAATGGCCCTTAAAAGTGTTTGCTTCCTTAAAATCAAATGTTATTGCATTACATAACAAAATATCAAAGCACACTTTTTAAGTGCAACAATCAGGCATGTCGTTACACTGGAGGGAAAAAAGGTGTCCTGGCTGAAAATAATCATTACCTTTTCTGTTAAGTTTACAGACATTTACATGCATTGGGCCCCTTTCTCAGTAAAATGACGTAATATTAAGATTTTGGATCATGTTTTTAGTGAAATGTCCATATTTAATATAAACAATGGTTACTCTGCTAAGACCTGTGTGAATCTGAGAAGGGTTCTCTTTATATATACATAAATCATACAAAAATTACCATATGATTAAAAGCATTGATGAAAAAATGATGAAGAAATATTTTTGTCTGCACGCACTGTGTGTTATTACAGTTGCTTCAGCTGGGCTACCTGCTGCCTTCACAAGCAGGATTCTGTTTGATGGTCGCAGAATTTACGAACATATGACTACATGGTAGTCATGCTGGATTAATGTAGAGAAAGTTTCTTTCTTTTTCTCAGAAATGGAAAAATACCACAAGCAAAATCCAGACACTATTTTAAAAGGGTGGGAGTGGTTTGTTAGGGAAAGAAGGAATGGAAGAACAGAGGCTAAGGACAGAGTAGAGGGGAGTGGGAAAAAACAAGAAAAATGGTAGCTTCAAGCAAAAATAGTCGGAGAGAGCTACTCAGACAGTCTGTCTGTAGTTAGAGGTTGTTGTTGTTGTTTTTGTTGTTTTGGCTGTATAGTGCAATGCGTAATAGCTTGCAGCTTTGCACAGTGGCGCAAGAACATTCAGAGTTTCCACACAGTGAGTCAGAAGAAGTTGGAGCTTCCTGACCCACGCACACACAATCCACTAATTGCTCTTCCGAACATCTTTCCTTCACTCATCAGAGAGGGAGGGTCCGTCACAATTCCACCCTGTTATTATTTTGCAAGTTTAGGAAGATCAAATTCCACTCTTTTCATTCATTCAGTTCTGCTTATTACCTCAACTTTTTGTTTAGATGACTTAGGTTGATTCAGCATTATATGGCCAGAAACATAGTCACGTATGCAAATACATATGTGAATGGTCAATGCACTGCAAGCAGTGGTGTAGTGCAGGGTATACACAGGTATCAGTGTATACCCACTGCTTTATCAGTCTGCATTGTGGATATCCAAACCCCCTCTGATGGACTTCATTCTGTAGTGTTCTGCATTAGCCCAAATCATGACAGTCCAGCACATGAGTAGGCCAAACGAATTCAATCGCATGTGATTTAATGCAAATATTGACTATAACACCTAGTAAAGACAGTGATGGGGTAAGGACTGAGGCGTAAACACGTCATGCAGTATCATGCAGAAAGTCCAAAACTGACTCGTAGAAGTAATAACTATGACATGCCAGGAAATCCCTAATATGGATAAAGGGACGTGGTTA
The DNA here is from genome assembly GCF_023724105.1 of Carassius gibelio. Lineage (NCBI taxonomy): Eukaryota > Metazoa > Chordata > Actinopteri > Cypriniformes > Cyprinidae > Carassius > Carassius gibelio. Next base: position 19,989,754 of record NC_068394.1, read on the forward strand.
TCGAATTCGAAGCAATCTCTTGCTGTAGCTAAGCTGAATAAAAGGAAATGTTTTGACTGATGAAACATGAAGTCAACAAACACACAATTGCGGCAATATATGGTTTATGTGTGTTTTTCATGTCATCTCCAGGCAATAAAAAAGCATCCGAATAATACAGTGCTAACTGACGTAGCATTTATTACAGTTTGCTATAGAAACTATCTTCTAACATATTATGTGAAAAAAATGGAAAAAGTGTGTGTGTGTGTAACGATGCGAACTTCCTAATCATCCGGAAGAAGGAGTCGGGAACCGGCGCACAATCAAAACACTTTAATAATTCAAAAATAAACAAAACAGCGCGTCAGCCCCTTACGGCGACTGACGCGCACAAATAAAAACCAAAACATAAAATAATGTCCCAGGCCTGGTCCTCTCTCGTCCTTCACGGTCGTCGCTCCAGTTTTATATCCTTCCATCTCCTACGTGGGACTCGATACTGGCGGTGGGGCGCAGGTGCAGCTCATCTTCAATCACTACACCTGGCCTCACTCCTCTTTCCCACGCCTCTCGGCCCCGCCCCACTTGCCACAGTGTGTTTGTGTGTGTGCGTGTGTCATCATAAAATTGTCATTAGGAAATTCTAGAAAAAATATTATAGAATACAAGTTATTGCTTATTGTCCGGCAGTGTATTTGATTTCTCAACCAATTAAAAGTAAGAAATAGGAAACTGACAACAACAACAATACAAGTAATAAAAAATGGGGAAAAAAAAGTTAAGAGTATACCCAATTCTCAAGGCACCACTAAACACCACTGATTGCAAGTGTCCCATACAATGTGCATTCTTGTGTTACTGTAACAATAACAATAACTTGAGACTTTTGACTTCGCTATCGGTTGTGGTATATTACAGAATTTACTTTTTTTTTTTTTATTCCAAAATTCCAAAATGAGTTATTGCACAGACATAAAATATATAATTTTCATAGTGGATATCTCATTTATATTCATCAGAGAAACCAAATTCAAACTAAATTTTGAATATCTTTCAAAAATTTGATGACTCAAGCCTGCAAAACTTTGGTAAATCAATTGACAAGCTCTTCAGTCATTACAGTTATTGATTTAAAGGCTGTGACGGTAGAATAGTATTTGGTTTTTGTGTTGTTGTTTTTTCAGTGTGTTCTGCACCATTGCGCTAGTCTGAGCCCTGTTGGTGGGTTTTTGGCTGATTGAGCATGTTGAATTGGCAGTGAAGTCTATTTTTGAGAGAGATGGACCTGATTTGGTGTTGTGCTTAGCGAACCAATGGATTTGAAGACAAACTAATTTGACAAAGGCAAGAAGGCTTAATTTTAATTTTCAAAGTCCGAGCACTTCCGGGTTTCCTTTTTTAAATAGTGAATACAGACTACTGCCACCTGCTGGTATGGAGCGTTATTTATTCCCTTGCAGGTCGTATGCTAATTGTCCATTGGTTGTAATGTTATATGCAGGCAAAGTGAGGCAACACCATAGTCATCTCTGCTAATTCTTTGAAGTTGGTTTGGAAAATTCAATTTCAAAAATAGTTTTATAATGCCAACAATGGCACCCTTTGTAGCAATGCTAATAATTTGTGAATTGTGTTCCAGTCATGTGAAATCAAGCTTTAGTAGTTGAACTGTATTGTACTGCACTGTAGAAGTGATTACATTCATGCACTTAAATAGCATATTTTTCATATGTTTTTTGAATACATGTCATATGCAGAGTACTGAACTCATCATTCACCCATGGGATGCAAATCCAACAGTTAGATAGTTACATACATGTCTGATTTGTTTGCTTCATGGGTGTGTTGAAATGTTTTGTAGGACAAAGTGTATTCTAATAATTTGTCTCCTTCAGCACAGTAGGCCAACGTTCCATATTTCATAATTTCTGAAATGTGTCTCTGACAGACATTACAGGGTCACGAGTTAATGGGCGTTTTGGGGATTTTTTGTGTCCCTGCCCAAACAAGATGCCTCTCTCATCCCACTGAGCCTTTCTGTTCCGAGTGTAAAGAATAACAGTTTTCATACATCGGGGACTATTGTTGAAGCACCTGTCAATCAGTGCGGAAGTTATATGGCAAGCTACTGGAAGATCATAAGTCATAATGCAATTTAGTTTGACTTCTGCAGAGACAATATAAGGAGGAGACGGCCAGTATTACAGTATTAAATTTGTACTAATGCTCATTTTATGATGATATTATCACACTTTATTGCTGGTTTAAATAATAATAATAATAAAAAAAGACAATTATAAGACAATTGTTATGGAGAATTTGTTATTTTCCCTTTCAAGCAGATAGGAATCATAATTGTAGTCTATTACGATCTAGCTGCCCGGGGATGTTACCGGCTAGTACCACTGACTCTTTACATTTCTGACCCCTCCATATCATCATAAACATTCGTCTTATTATCTGCTGCTGCTACAACTCTCTCTCTCTCTCTCTCTCTCTTATGCTAACATTATTTTGACATAATTTTATCACCTTAATTCTTCCATTTCATTATGTGTTTAATAGCCATTAGAGTGGGTCAAAAGAGTTTTCGGATCAGTTAGCACCAGTTAAACACAATATGTGTACAGTGTGTTTCGATTAACAGTAAAAGTAATTATTATTATTATTTTGCATTAAATTGCCACAATATTTTAGATTTTGCAACTTTTTAGTTTTTAGACTTTACTTAATATGAGATGCATTTTAAAACCCAATTTATTTAACAGGACACATTTAGAGCCGCTTAAAAGTGACGTCTGTAATATTTTGTTTACCCCATTGTAGAAATGTTACTTTTGCTGTCAGATATGGCATTTTTTTCTGTGTGAAAAAACATCCAATAATGTTTGGGAGGTTACTGAGAAAAAGTGTTTTTTCAAACATGTCAGCCCCCATGAGTTGACCTGCGTAACATAGAATAAAGTCGCTTTCTTTAGGCCGATGAATTACTAAATTTCAATAAACCTCCAAAACATTTGAATAGCATTTATTGTTGCTTCTTGGGCCCTCTGGGCATGAATATAGAGGTATATTCCAGTTATTATTCCTCTTCTATTCAGTAAAAGCAGGAAAAGGAAAGAGAGAGGAGGGTTGTGTGGTAGGGTGTGGTGTCGTAACAAAGTGGAGCTCATATTTTCTGTGCTGATTCATGCTTCAGGCATCCTCACTCCCCTGTCTCCCCTTGCTTCTCATCCCATTTTGCAACCACTCCATTTCACCCTCCCAGTACGCATTTATAAGCCTACCAGTACCTTTCACACCCTGATACTCCCTGCCTCCCAAACCCTGATGGCTCATTATCCTGATGACATTTGATGTGACTGTTACTAATAGCTGTTATGTGAGTTATATGTGTGCAATGCGTTTTGGTTAACAGTAAAAGTAAAAATGTCTTGCATTTAGTTTCCGTGATATTTTAGATCTTGCAACTTTCTGCAATTTTTTTTTCCTTTAAAGAAAGGTCTAAATAGAGAAAGGTATTTAAAAAAAAGGTCTAAATAATGAGGTATGCAAGCCAATAAATTTAATATTAAATACGAAATTTCATTAAAAAAGAAAACAAATAGCCTAATATAAGAATATAATAAAATTCATTATTTTCATGCTAAAGGGAATACAAGGAAGAATAATTTTAACACTCATTTTTTACACACTATAATGCATATTGCACCAAACAAGGGAAAGTGATTTTTGTTAGCTCAAGGGGAACTCTTTTCAAGTTCGTAGGCTGCTACAAGTAGGGCCAGATAATGATACTACTGAAAAATCATTAAAACATACTGTTTTGTTTAAGGCAGGTAGTGCATTGAATCTGTACACCTTTCCACTTTGCTTTAAGGGCTGGGTCCAGTTTCAGTCTTGTACATCTACTGAACTGCTAGATGTGTTTCAGTCTCTATCTAAGTGAGCTATTCTTTTTAAGTTGAATAGGTTGAAATATGGACAATTTGTCTTGACGATATTCAAAAGACTGAGTTTGTGAAGCTATCCATGTCATGAGCTCTAATACCTTTAACCTCAGCTCAAACCTATTTTTACTTTATTTAAGTTTTATAACGTCCAGAAATTCTCAACCTGGATGCGCAGCATTGGTTTTAAAGGTCCCGTTTTTCGTGCTTTTTTGAAGCTTTGATTGTGTTTACAGTGTGCAATATAACGTGTCCATGTTTCGCGTGTAAAAAAAACACAGTGTTTTTCACACAATTCACCTATCTGTAAACTGCTGTTTTGACTGTCATAAAAACGGGCTGATGACTTCCTTGTTCTATGAAGTCCCTTCTTCAGAAATACGTAACGAGTTCTGATTGTGCCTGCGGTTCCTGTGTTGTGATTGACACCAGCTTAGAGCAGGCTGCCCTCCTGGTAACGCGATTGGACTCGTTTTTGAGTAGTTTTGAGAAGCAGGAGCATGTGCTGGAGATGTACTTATAATCACAGGAGTGTTTTTACTGACGAGATGTGCATGAAAATCGCATTCGATTTTTTTGCACAGCCCTAACATCTAGTTAACAAAGCTAAACAGCATTGCCCTTTGTGTAATAAGTTACAGAAACTGTTAAATGCACCAACTTAAATAATAAAATACACTTACCGGTTTTGGCCCATAAACAACGCCTTCTCCATACAAAGAGGGAACTGCTCCATCTTTCAGGAATAATTTTTGTGCGAATCCGGCATTAAACTGATTGAGATTGAGGAAGCTGTCCTCAGCAAAATGTGCTGCACATAGTTTTACATGTGGATTATAATTTTCGGGAACCAAGAAAATTATCCCTGGGAAGCCCAAACAAAGATGATTGGACTCCGAGATGAAAATAACAGCGTTTCGACAACATGGCGACAAACACAAACGCAGCTCTTCCTCTTCTCCGTCTGAGTGCAACAAGACCAGTGTTTGGAATAACGGCATTTAATAGAACGGTGTTAGGTAACAACGTTATTTTTTCAGTAACGGGGTAATCTAACTAATTACTTTTCCCGTCGCTACAACGCCGTTAACCTTACTGGACATTAAATGCGGTGCGTTACTATGCATAGATTTAATAAACTATGTAATCCAAACGCACCCCTGGCTCACACAGCGAGTGAGCAGGTGGGTTAATAACGAGATAAGCGATTATGATTGGCTAAGGCAGAGTCATTTGTTTCATGGTAGCCAATCAGAGCCAGTGTTTTTACACACATGCCGGCACACGCGCCAGTGGCTCCAAACACACACACACACGCGTGACGCAACAGCTATACAGAGATTCGCAACAGCAGCAGAGATGGCGAGTCAGGAGCAATCCGATGAAAAGCTGGCATTTTCAAGGTGGAGATATAAGCACTACTTCAAATTCATTGTGGTCAAAGGCAAGAACGTGCATGTAATGTGTACATGCAATGTGTGACACACGCATCTACAAAGCTAGTGGCCAAAAACACTTTTCTTACAAAGATAATATTTGAAGTGCAGGATAAAACTCTTGCTGTCTGTTGACGTGCAATAAATATCGAAAGTTATGTACGAACACCTGTCTGTTCTAATCATTTCAACTGACTTGTGAAAACTGCAAAAAAAAAATAATAATATAATAATTCTTTGACATATAGCAATTTTTTTTTTTTTTTACAGTAACGTAAATAGTTACTTTCCCTGGTAACAAATTACTTTTATTATAGAGTAATTCAGTTACTAACTCAGTTACTTTTTGGAACAAGAAGTGAGTAACTGTAACTCATTACTTTTTTGTAAGTAACGTTCCCAACAGTGAACAAGACCACGCCCCCTTTTTTGTGTATTCCTGTGGGCGGAGGTTATTCAAAAAACTGTTTTAGTGACGTCATTACTGCAGGAACTAGAGGGATGTAGTCCAAACGGGTCGTTAGTTGTAGGCGAATTCTGTTTAATAAAATATCTCGCTTAGCATTGAACTTTGAGCTTTAGAATTTTACAGATATTATTTATACTCTAACAACAACATTACACACTAACCAAAGTTTAAAGCATGGGATCACTAAGAACGGGACCTTTAAGACATTTCAGTATCATGGAGATTGGATATTTCAAGCAAGCAAAGATTTGTGAGAAATACAAGGCCTACAAATACACAAGGAAAAACTTGGATCTTATCCACCTTTCACAGACTGGAATGCTTAACTGTATCATGTAACTTATATAATTAACATCCATCACATAGTGAGGTAAGTCGATAACTTAATTCTATCTGGCCCTAACACTGGTAGACCATATATGGTAAAGTCACAGAAATACTCCTGCTGTGTACGTCATGTAGAAAAGCCCATTAGTCTTATGTCACTTTGGAAGCAATTTCAGTGCTTTCTCCACTGACAAAAGAGAGAGAAGGAGTGCATGAGACCAGGAAAAAAAGAGAATTAGAGGAAAAGTGTGTGAAACAGAAGTGTACAGGGTGAAGTCATGAGAATAGAAAGCCATCTGGGCTCCTAAAACACAGCTAGCACTCACACATGAGAGAAGGGAAGGAAAAGCACTAGCGGTTGCTATTAATAGGATCTACTGCATAGCTGTTTGATTATGAAGGGGAGAGGGCTTGTGGATGAGGCTGGGTTATTCTCTATAATTGATCTGGAGCAGACGCTCAGAAAGCTCCATGTCCGGACGAAGGCAACAGCAGAATGGATGGCTATATCCACTGCTGGCTCGGCCCATTGCTGTGTGTCTTTTTGAGATGTTTCTGTGCAGTTAATCTTCAGCCGGGCATGAGGCGTAACGACATGTCTCTGGCTTTTGGCCCATGCTTCTCAGTTTGGCAGAGACTTTATCTTGTTTGTACTCGATCGCCTAATCTCCATCTGTCCTCTTCTCCTTCTTCTCAAGATTCTCTTTCGTTTAGTGTTGGGTATGAGCTACAAACTACTTTTAATTTAAAGAAGTTCAACTACAGTTGAACTACTATTAGTTTACAGTGTTATATATATATATATATATATATATATATATATATATATATATATATATATATATATACATAAACCGCTACAATACAGGAAACAGAAACACAATTATGCATTCTTATTACAGAAAAAGTACTTTAAAATGTATGCTACAAATACAAACTGAATTTAGTGATTCATGACTCTTGATTGCAATTGTAAATAAAAATGTATCATAGTTTTAGAAAACCGAGCTGCTGTACTGAAAAAAATCAGGTGAAGTAAGTAACTTTAGTAATGTTGCTACTTTCAGGTATACTCTTAACAATAAGTCAATCTACGATTCCATGGAGAACCTTAAACATCTCTTAAAAAAATTATTGGCAGAACTCTTATAACTGAACACTTTTCTCCTATATTAAAATAATTGCATTAGCTCTCAGTTAAATACCGTATTAAAATCCTTCTCCTTGCCTACAGAAAAAGAAAGAAAACAAGTTTGGAAATATAAGAAACTACTAAATTATTATTATTATTATTTTTTTATTTTTTTTACTGTGGGGAGCATTTGGTACATTACTACGGCAGCGGCTGTACAAAAAGGATGTGCTGATGTTCCACACAGTCATAAATCTCTGTGTAAACACACCTCTCTCCTCCATTGTTATTGGAAAGAGTAACAGCACCATGGCAACCATGACTGTGGTGCCAGCAGTACTGTAAATCAGAGGGCAGAATGGGCCGATGACAACTGTACTGCATATGGGAAAACATCAGTCTGAGAAAAGAGTTTCAGCTCGCCACAGCCTGGAAACATGCCTTGCTTATAAATCTCAACATGGCGACGAACGCATAGTTGCTCCATGCGCCATGCCCCAAGCCTTTAGTAAACATTTTTGAACAGTCTGTTGTTGATGAATATTGAAATAAATGATCGCTTTGTGAGTTTCAGATGCTCTGTGATGCCAATGTTCACTTTCTCAGAGCAGTGCGTTCCAATGGAAGCTGGCCAGATCTGCCATTTTATAGCATGAGTGATTACCCAGAGTTTGTACTGAACTCCACATGGATGTGAATCTTCAAGGAAGGCTGCTATTGCTAAGCACACAATTGCCACAGTTGCCTGGACGGTCACCATGATGATACTGTTGTGCGGTTGCCATGGAAACACCCAGTGTTTATGACATCAAACAGTTTAATTTGGGGTTGTAACAGTTGAACAGCTCCCTCTATCTCAACAACAGCCTCTGATTCATCAAACAATACTCCCTGCAGGGAAAACTAGCATACCATCACTTTATATAGTCAAAGCTCTCTCTCTCTCTCTCTCTCTTGCTGTTCTTTAAAACATTAAAGTAGAAAATAACTCTTTCTTTTCCCTAGGGTGTCCACACAAATATTTTCCCATTTCTCTCTCCTTCTGTTTGTCCATTTATATAATAAGGAAGGATTATCGGTATAAAAGAATGGACAATTCAAACTCTGAATTCTGATGGGAGAACATACGCCTGTGATGGCACATTAAAGGCTGTTCATACAAAGAACAATAACTATAAAAATCACTATATCAATAACTATATAGCATCCACACCAATGCACATTAATGCTCTGTTTATTAAAATCTCAAGCTCTTTTGAGATGCATTATCCTACGGTAGTGAAGGCAGTCCTATGATTGCATAATAAAAAAGTTTGTGAATAATGAACGTAACATTAACCTCTTAGCATCCAATTTGAATTTCAAAATAGAATATTGCATCTGTGTGGAATATACCTTGAAAACTATAAAATGCTACCCTGGTTGCACTTTTTTCGAACATCCAATTTGGTAGGTGGTGCTTTTGGCTCCTTCTGGTCAGGTGTTCAGAAAGTGATTCCAGCTATCAGTCTGTCTGTCTATCTATCCATTTTTATTTATCCAAACTTTCCTTGTCCAGTTTTATTATTACCAATACATTTGCATTTAGAGCATTCTTTTTTGATTAACACATTCCAGTACTAAAACAACTTCTTTTGCAGTTTGGATACATTTTTATGAACTATTCACATTTCAGAAGTGGAAGTCTGTTGGAAAAAACTTCTATAGTGGTGAACGGAAACTACAGCAATTATAATTCTTGCTTTACCATTTGCTTCACTGGCAATAATAATAATAATAATTTTATATATATATATATATATATATATATATATATATATATATATATATATATATATATTAAAAATACAAATTTCCAAACCATTTATCAATACATGACAGCATTTCTATGACTTTACAAAAGTGGAAAAAATATTGAGAGATTGCTTGCATCAATCAGAAGAGAGAAAGATGTCAAATTTGCAGTCACTCCCTCTGGCAAATCTATGGAGCCACGCACATGACATGCAGGAAAAAATATTAGGCTACTAATTTGTTCCCTAAATGTACTAAGATGTGCACACGATTACTATTGCGTTCCCTCTATTTACTATTTAATTCACTCTATTTATAAATTGTGCGCACAATCGAGGGAACGCAATAGTAATCGTGTGCATGTTTTAGTACATTTAGGGAACAAAAATTAGTAAATCGCGCACACAATTTATAATTTTTTTTCTTTCATGTCATGTGCGGGGCTCCATACGAAACACTTACACAGCAGCGTTAACTAGTTAACTGTGTTAATTGCATTTACTGTAATTTAATACAGAGGTAAGGTAACACAGCATACATGATTATGTTAAAAAAAATAATATCTGTGGAAACAGTCGTTGAAAAGGGTCCAATAGAATGGAAGGGTAGTTAAAACTCCAAACTCCAACCCAAAGGGAGATGGATCACGAGGAGCAGAATTTAATAGCACAAATGATATTTGCAAGCTCTGGTGTAGGGGAATATTAATTAAATGAGACATAAGGGAAACTGTTAATATGTTTGCTTTATCTTTCTGCTAAATAAATCAAGTGTCACTTTTAGTGTGTGCTTATGCTTATTTTTGACTTGTTTCTAACAGAATACACACTCCACACGTACTCCCTTCACTGGTGCTCTACTTCCATTTCTTGTTATGCAACACGTCCGGAGGATTCCCTTCCACACATTCAGATATTCTTGGGAAAACCCCACACCCACTCTCTTTTCCCTCTGCTCTGACCGCGTGCTGGAGTTTGTGGGTGTGGTGGTTGGCCGTGAATGGAAAGGTGGGGAGGAGGGTGTTTTGGGAGGGAATCCCTCATCGCCATGGAGACGAGGCAGGCAGATGTGAAAGAGCTCTTCACATGTGACTGAAGAGAGACGCTTCTGTGAGGCAGTGGAAATATTCTGCCATCCACACACACAGTTTTCATTTATCAGTCTGCTGACATGTGGAAAACATTTTCAGCTTACTTCTTTGTTCTAACGAGGATTAGTTAGGATCAGAGAACTCTGCCATTAAATGCAACCATTTTGTTTTTTCAAACTTCTGTGGAACAAAGACCTAAATATTTAGAAGAAAACTTCATATAGGTTTTGCCATGTAATGACTATTCATCATTAAAAGAAAACAAGCACCATACACTCTTAAAAATAAAGGCTCTTTATTGGCATCTAAGTCTATGGAACCTTTCCATTGCACTAAAGGTCCTTCTTTAGATTATTAAAATGTTGTTCTTATTACAATTTATCTATTTTTCCTTTTTCTTTTGGGAGCCCAAAATTATAATTTCTTTCAATGATACTGTTCCCAATATATGGGTTTTGAAAGACATTTAGCTAAATAAATAATGACCGAATTTTAATTTTAAACATTTGATGATGATATATATATATATATATATATATATATATATATATATATATATATATATATATATATATATATATATATATATATATATTTTTTTTTTTTTTTTTTATTATTATTATTATTATTATAATATATATATATATATATATTTTTTTTTTTTCATTTGTGGAGACAAGTTTTGGCATGTGAAGAAAAGACTGTTTTCTTCCAAAAAAAAAAAAAAAAAACGATACTGTCTGCAAAAGAGGACGGATGAATGAAAGTATAAAAGACCATGTGACACATACAGAGTCAAAGGAGCTCTTGTTGTATCAGATTATGTTTAAACACAGAGTCAAACACACACACGTGAACATTAAATGGGTCATATGATGAGATTTCAAATTGTCCTTTCTCTTTGGAGTGTTACAAGCTTTTGGCGCATAAAGAAGATCTGTAAAGTTGCAAAGTCTCAAATCCAAAGAGATATTCTTTATAAAAGTAAAGAGTCCACCACGCCTACCTAAAACGGCTCATTCTAACACGCCTCCACATCTCTACGTCACGATGTGGGAAGATTTGCATAACACCACACAAATATTCACGCAAAGAAAGAAGGCGTAACTTTTATTCTTGCTGCTGTTACCGCTTTCACCATATTGTGGAGACGCTGTGTGTTTCATTGTGAAAGGGAAACTACTATGTTTGGTCTTCCAAAAGAGGACACAACCAGAAATCAGATGCGCATTTTATAGAGGACAAGGACTGTTTCCTGAACCAGTAGCCTACAATGCTTCTGTGCACAAAGGCTACTTCTATAAAGTGTGCCAATCGCTTCTGACTCACAGCCTGTAAGTACGTTTTCATATTTAAAGAACACGCTAGTTTTGAGCAGTGTAGAGTAGAGCTTGTTGTTTGTGTTTTCTCAGATCACAAATGCAGACATGGTTTTGTTTACCCGGCGCTCAACGCATAAAAAAACTGTATAAGTCATTATAATTAGTAATTATGTCCCCACTGGATGCAACAAATGCCTCGTTTGTTATGAGTTTTATTGGTTTTGTCTCAGGACTCGGCATCACAGTATGTTAAGGAGCATCACATGCTTGAGGCATTCAGCCAATCAGAACGCACTGGATAGCTGGCCAATCAGCATACACCTTGCTTTTCCGAATGACGAGCTTTGTAAAAATCGATGCGTTTCAGAAAGGCGGGGCAGTGCAACAATAATGTACATTATGTGGAAAATAATGTGTTTTTTGAACATTAAACCACACCAAACACATTGCATTACACCAAATACACAAGATTTTTAGCAATGTCATATGACCCCTTTATCTGTATCAGAGACACACAAACAACTCTTCTGTTCATGTGCTCATATATTATGCCAATCTCTGTAGCCCATGGCCCTTCTGTGCTTCTATGGTTGGCACATGGAAAAGTCAAGCAGTCTGTGATGTGTTCTCAGCTCTCTGTATGTGACTCATACATACTTATGTATGTGTGTGTGCATGCAAAACACCTTGTGTTTGAGAAAAAAAAAGAGGAAAGCCATTACATGACACCATTTTTCTTCCCAGACCAAACTGAGCCAGTGACAGAATAAAAAGGAGGAATCCTTATGAAACGTGTAGCTGCACAGATTCAGATATACTGTATGCTACTTGTTTCCAAGACAACTGTTGTGTATGTGCATGTAATGGGTGAAAGCAGCTGGAATTAGATGGTGGGATTACTTGGTTCTCTTCTCTTCTCTTCTCTTCTCTTCTCTTCTCTTCTCTTCTCTTCTCTTCTCTTCTCTTCTCTTCTCTTAACAGCGCTATCTTGAATGATACAGGATGTACTTTCAGCAATTACATTATTTTATCTGGAAGTAATCACATATCTGTTTTGGGATTATGAAAGGAGAGCTCTGTTTTAGATTAAAATATAATTACATCTTTGAGCATTTTTTTTATTTCACATATACAACAGCCATTTTGAAAAAGTGCACTCTATACAATAAAAAAAAAAACTGTTATACACTTTCAAAAAGTGTGCTTGTAATAATGTTAACACATTGTAATAAAGGATTGAAATATATTTTAAATCACTGGTTTAAATCATATATTTTTGTTTTGCTGTGTTAAAAACACTAATGTGTCAAGTAACATTGTAACGTATTAACTTCAAAGTTAATATATTTTAAATGCATTATAAGTGTGTTATTCCAAATATATTTCAAGACACAAGTTTCAGCATAAATAAATAGAAAAGTATATTTCATTAGAAAAGTATGTTTTAGTTTATCATTAATGCTCATCAGCACATTCAACAGTAGACTTATATGATATTACAAATAAAGATGCACTTAAGTTGAAAGTGGGTCAAAAAGACACTATAAAATGCATTTAATATATATATTTAAACTATAAAACATTTTAATGCAACTGCTATTAATATGCTATTAAGCGCCAAAAAATAATACAAAAGAAAATAACATTATATTCAGTTCACTCTTAAGTATAGGCTTAAGAGTATAATTACAGTACTTTTCCCCCATAATAATTACTAAAAAAAAAAAAAAAAAAGCATACTTCTTTTTCACAAGGGAGCACCTTTAGAACAAGGGGCAAGGAACTCGACCGGAAGTTGAAGTCGGGTGGGGGCTGCCATCTTTTAGCAGAACTTCACTTGCGTTAGCATTCCCATTGACTCCCATTCATTTTGGCGTCACTTTGACAGCGAATAACTTTACATCTGAGGCGTTTAAAGACTCTGTTTGTCCATTATTTATTTCTAAAGATACACGACAATGTATAAAGGGCTCCATTACCTTCTATGTTACATTATGGCCCCGTATAAACAGTTTTTGTAAAAAATAGGCTAACGATTGCGTCATAACCACTCGGCTCTCTGTTGCATTACCGTACAGACAGGTGGAGAAGCTCGCAGGCAATTAACTTAATATGGCGTACTGGCGTTACATTTTAAAATACTATACAAAATAATTAATCAGAATACTTACTCCTGCTCACTCACGCCAAAGAACTCCCCGCTCAAGCTCGCCGTCTCTGCAAGATTAACGATGGCAGTTTGCACGCACAGCCACTTAGAAGATTTACATCTGTAAGACAGGTTGCTGACGTCGTCAAGCTTCATTTGAGTCTGCGCGTCAGAAACGGAAGTGCTAAAAAACGCTAAAACTGGGCTTCATTTGTCTCAATTGAGTTCCAATGGGGTCGCTGTGTCCATTTCTTTTACTGTCTATGCTTTAGAATAGGTTACACTGGTTAACTATTAACTACCACATTTATCTTAATAAATTATTAATTTGCTGCTTATTAATAGTCAGTAAGTTGTTAGGTTTAGGTATTGGGATGTAGAATAAGGTCAAGTAGAATAAGGCATTTATATGTTGCTAATTAGCACTTATACATGGCTAATATTCTAGTAATATGCATGCTAATAAGCAAATAATAAGTGTTACCTATTCTAAAGTGTTACTGTTTATTGTTATTTCTTTCCTATACAGAAAAAGAAGAAACAAGCTTTCCTCAAATCCACAGTGTAATCAGCGAATGAATCATGCGCTTTACACAGATAGACTAATTATTGACTGTTCAGTGCATAATAATAAATATATAAAGGGATTTCTGTCTAATGGTTTGACAGGATCTAACCCTTCAAAAGGAAACAAGTGTAAAGAGTTTTTGTTCTTCTTTTTTTCTTGGGAATGTGAAATGTAACACCCCAGCTCTTATCATTCCCCTCATACACACATTTACTCACATTTTCCAATCATTTGCAATGGAGGAGTGTGTGTTTCCCTTCCTCTCTGCTCAGCAGAACAATGCAACATTAACTTGAGAGAGGCACTTTGGGATGTGGGCTCACCAAGGTGACTTTCTGACTTCCTCTAACATGTTTTCCATCAAACTGTTCCTCCATTACAACTGCTTTTAGAGAATGTTGTTTACTCAAAATCATTGACCTTCTGACCTTTGGGTCTTTAGTTCTATAGATTAGATGACCTTCTAAGACTGTGAACATCATTGTGGTATGACTTCACATTTGAACTATTTGAAATAACACTGCAAAGTACTTTTATTGCATATTATTACACAAGTTCATAACTATGTAAAAGAGTGTGTCTTGAAACCATAGATTTCTCTATACTGTTTATGTTAGCATGTTAGCATTAGCATCAGGTTCATTACCGTAACATTCAATAGGGTAATACATTGTTTGTCATATTGTAAGAAGCTATTGTGCTTGCGGGGACCTGCAACATGACCTCTCTCCCATCAGATCTACACTGTTTTATTTTGATACATGCAAAAAGCTGATGAATAAACAAAAAAGTCTTTACTTAGACCCAAAGAAATTGACTGTGCCTCGTAAAATTTTGTTGGTAAAATACAGTCATTTCTATAGAAATCTGTGCAATCAGGGGTTTTGTGTGCGGGCATAAGAGCTGTACGAAAGATTTCACTCATATCAAGTTGCTTGGTTTGATAACTTCTGTGTGAGCTGTGCTTCATACTGTACACCGCCATTTTTGACAATAGAACATGGAGGTTTGCCTGTGAAACTTGAAAAGGGAGCAGTCACAAAAGTCCATTTGGGGACAAAAACTCAAACTTTGACATTGACGAAAAACATTTTTTTATATTTGTTAGTTTGGTCTGGGAATGTTGGCAGAGACATTAACAGAGCAGATCGGGATGACTCAGTGTATCACACTAACGGAAAGTATGTCTCCTTTACAAACAAGTCAGAGCATTGTGCTGTAGAACAAGAGTGCTTGGGAACGAGGGGCTTTGCAGGAAGGAATGCTGGGAATTAGGGTCGGGCAGGAGAGTGGGTGGGAGTCAGGTCGGAAGGGAAGGGTGATGAAAAGAATGGAAGACAACAAAAGAAAGAAAACAAGAATTCTGTTGAGGAACTTATCTACTTACACTAAGAGGAATGGCTCTGGCTGACTATTGCATGTTCATTCTCCATGTATCAACCTCTGTTAGAATTTATTTAACATAGCTCTTTTATAAGCATATGCTTGTTTGACATTACAATTAGTAAAGGTTTGCACAAGGATTTCCCTGCTAAAGTTAATACAGAAGGTAACTTTTAGAATGCAATTTTAACTGATCTAAACCACACAAGTGCATAATATAATGTTTGCAGTCACTCTACAAACGTCATAAAATTATATCAGTGACCAAGTGAAATCAAATATTCTGTCTAATAATGGCCTTGTTGTGAATTTAGCATGTGGGTGGGTGTGAATGTGTGCAAGGTCACCATCAATGTTAGTACGGATACTGAACAATAGGGCCATTTAATGGGATAAATAAAGAGAGGAAACTGATTGTTTTGGCACTGTTTAGCTTGGAGATCTGTTACAGACTTTTGGCAAAGGAGGCTTATTAATTTATCATTTCCCCAAGGAGAGAGATACTGTGGACAAAACCGATGACATTTTCAGCAGAAAGTATTAGGCTACATTCACACTGCAGGCTGAAACAACCCAATTCCGATTCTTTTGCCCCATATGCGACCTGTATCTGGTCTTTTCATGAGAGTCTGAATGTCACAGATTCGATCTTTTCAATGTGACCCAGGCCACTTGGGTATGTGGTCCTGAATCCGATACGTATCCGATCTTTTGAAATGCGACCTCCATCTGAACGGCCAGGCCACATGTATCCGACCCGTACGTCATTGATACGCTACAAACATCATAATTCTGCGTTGAAGTAACGTTAGGCGGAAACGAGAAGAGCCACTCACATCAGTATCCCACCACTCCTGGCTGCGACTCCGCACCCACACGTTTCTCTGTACCGACCTTGCTAACACTGCTCCACAAAACGCCATGGCCAAAAACCTTGCTCTCTTCATTCTTTTTAATTTTCTTCTTAAAACGAGAAGATTGTAATTGTGCTGGCTCCGTTGGGAAAATAACTTTAATATTGCAAAAAGAGCTCCACTGTTGACTACACTGTTGTTGACATCCATGTTTAACGTTAGCTACTTCCGCAAACAACGAGTGACGTCGTTCACCATTGAGTATTCTTCTGCGCATGCGGGTCACTTCTGGGTCATTTCACGTTCACACAGGAGATCACAAAAGGTCGCATTTAATTGGAAATGTGAACGGCCTTGCAAAAAACGAATAAAAAAATAAAAAATCGGAATTGACCATTAAGCCCTGTAGTGTGAACGTAGCCTTAGTGGTTCTTGCATAATGGTGGCATGTTGGTACACAATGCGGTAGTTGGGCGATAGTTATGGCATGAGTAAAAAGGACCCACCACTGATTATCTTAGTTGTTGTATCTAGATAAAGAAAGAAAGACAACTTACAAATGTTTTAAAGAATGCAAATTATACATTGTTATTCTGTTGTCTCTCTACAGGACGAAGTGAAAATACCTTCAAAAGTCAGTGTGGCCAAGTCCATGAAGTTTCCAGAGCCTGTGGAAGGAGAAGCTGAAGGTGAACACAAAGCGGCAGCAGAGGAAGAAGGAGAGGACAAAGAGAAAGTCCATCTGGACCTGTCCTCAGATGAAGAGGAGGTGGAGATTGATGAGACCATTGAGGAGTCTCGAGCAGAGCGCATCAAACGGAGCAGCCTACAACGAGTCCAGAACATCAAAACCGTTTTCTCCAATTACAAAATGGAGAAAACCAAGCAAAAGACCAAGGAGAATTTGGAGAAGACCAAACAGAAGACCAAAGAGAATTTGGAGAAAACCCGCATGAAGACCAAAGAGAACTTGGAAAAAACCAGGCTGAAGACCAAGGAGAATCTTGAGAAGACCAAACAGAAAACCAAAGAGAACCTGGAGAAAACACGTCACAATATAGAGAAAAAGATGGGCAAACTCGGCAATCGGATGTCTGTGAACCCCGAGCGCAAGGAGAAGATCAAGTCCTCGCAGAAGAAGATGGTGAAGTCTTTCACTCCTGACCACACCATCTATGCTCGCTCCCAAACGGCTGTCTACAAGGTTCCCCCATTCACCTTCCATGTGAAGAAGATTCGTGAAGGAGAAGTGGAGATCCAGGGAACCGAGATGGTGGAAGTCATTGGGGAAGCAGAGGAGGTGGAAAATGCAGTGATGGAGGGAAGAGAAGATGAGGAGATGGAGATGGATGATGGCGATATGGTGGAGGAAGATGACGAGACAGAAGATAGTCCTGAGATGAGAGCGCTACTGGAGAGGGGAGAAGAGCTGGTGTTAGTGGAAGACCATGATAGAGATAGCGATTAGTGTGTATATGGGCGCCTACACATTAGAGAAACTTGTTACTTGTTATTTTACTGGTAGGACTAAGATTGCTGTCGAGTGCCAAATTTGATTTCTAAAAGCACATCTCTCTGAGATTCCGATCAATTAATTGATGCCTAAAGAAGTTTTGATTACTTAACAGAGCATCAGTTTCACCAAACCCTGATTGTTTTCTGCTACATCTTTGTGGAGCACCATCAACATTAAAGTGCTTGCGGCGTTCTCTGACATAGCATAACTTCTAGTGTGTAGGTGCCCTAAGCATGTGTGCTGTACTGCTAGTCCAGATATTGGATTCTGCAGGAAAATGTGAATGTGTCTGTTTGCATGTGTTTATTTGCTTCTTCTATAGCAGCAGAATGTTTCAATCAAGGTGACTTCATTCACCCAATGTTTGTGCGAGTGAGTGATTTACTGTACTAGTCCAAATGACCTTAGTTCCTTGAGTTCATCTTGTTTGGTAAGGGGTGGGGACTAGGCGTTGCCAACCAATAAGATGGCAACATGGTATCTGGGAACATTATTGAGCTAGATGGACAGCATGAACATAAAATTGCAACTATATGAAACAGATAACGGGTGGCTTGATCAAAAGAACAACAGACTTTTTATACAGGTATTTTTTTTACAATTATTTTTCTAGTATCACATATAGAGCCACAGACTGTTTTTCACTTTTCATAGAAGGTGGAGGAACAAAACAAGATAAGGAAACATGAAGTATTGCTTCTAAGTGCTCATATATATCATTTATATTTCTCAGAGTTTAACGAATCATGTTACATTTCCGCTGTCTTAGTCAAACTGTCACACTGATTATTTTAGGTCTCAGTGTGACAAATTACACAAATAGGAAATAGTATAAAAAAGGAAGACTATGAAAAAGCATTTAAACATCAAAAAATGATTATGTGAATAAATGTTTTTGTCCTTTTGCATGAGGTTTACTGGAAACTCCCAAATCATACCGATGATAAAAGAAGTAAAACTATCTATAAGGTGATCTTGGTTTCAGAATGGCACTGCAGGCTTGCTCAACAACAAAGGCACCAGTGCGCTCTACCCATTTCAAATGACTGTTACATGTACGTCCCCTGGTGGACATGTGTGGTAATGTTATAATGGGCAAATAAGAGATAAAACCTTAGCCTCATTTATTGCAAAAAGCAACAGATAATGTCATTAGTACCTCCAATTTTAAATTAAACACATATCACTGCTATTACTTAGAGCACAATACTGTTTAACTCCATTTTCCTCAATGCTCAGATTGTATCATTTCAGCAATTGCGTAATCTCACAAAAGTTTTACTCTGCTTGTAGCATCTTAATTTTTGTTTTGTTTTATTTTTGCTTGTGTAGCTGATGATGCATATGAATACTCTCTTGTAATGTCACACGTCTTAACCACTAATGTGATAATAAAAGCAATCATGCTTCACATTCCATGAGTGCAATTTATTTGATCAAAATGAATGTGAATTTATGAATTTATATAGCACATTTCGTACACAATGGTAATTCTTAGTGCTTTACATAAAAAGAAAGTAAAATAATCATGAAGAAAAATAATAACAAAAATAAAAACAAGCAATTTTAAATCTTTGGAAATTATTAAAAAAACTACTTATTTGAAATGAATTTAAAACAGTTAATAGCAAATTATTTTACATAAAAAAGTGAATACGTAAAATATTGTACAATCAGTTCGGTCATCGCACAGTAAGTCTAGATTTAAATGTGACTTGTGTTTTAGCACATATGATCTCTTCTGGAAGCTGATTCCAACTGCAGGCGGCATGGTAACTCCCCTTGACTCGATCCTAATGATCTGAGTGGTCTGTTAGGTTTATATTCAGTGAACATACCTGCAATATATTTCGGTCCTAGGACATTGAGTGATTCATAAACGAGTAAAAGTACTTTAAAATCAATCCTAAATTTAAATGGAAGCCAGTGTAAGGACCTGAGGACTGGTGTGATATGCTCAGATTTTCTGGTTCTAGTCAGAATCCTGGCAGCAGCGTTCTGGATGAGCTGCAGCTGTCTGATTGTCTAAAGGTACATATTAGAACCTTATGAAAAGGTACGGTCTACCTAAGAACTAAGATACAAGATAGAGTGCTCTTAGTATTTAAGACATAAAAAGGCAATGAAAAAGTCACTGCATAACTGTGCCAAAGTCCATTGCTTGAAAGTGATGGAGAGAATGGGGACTTCATTGTAATCAGCACCCACAATGAGGTCGATTTGCAAGAATTATATATATATATATATATATATATATATATATATATATATACTGTGCTATGACAAAACAATTGTATTTCAAATCCCTCTTTCTTCTTTCACCTGGTTAAACAGAACTATGAAATTTATATAAAAAAAGGTATTTAAAATTAACAAATGAACTTTTTTTAAAGTTAGATCTATGTGTATGTTAATCATAGAAATAAATTGTTTTGCAAGGCATTCAGTGCAGTTCAGGGGTTTTGAAAACATAAACCACACAGAAAACATTCAAACACAAGAACAACACTGGATATGTTTTCTTATCCAAACAACACACATAATGAGTCAGCAGTTTCAATGTCCTTATCTCTGTGGCTGACACATTACAGCCGCCTAATTCATAACTGACTTTAGCATCAGTTAAAACAATTGGTGTGCTCAGCCGTGTCCATGTATAAGGAGGATGTGTACAGTCAAATGCCAAGAAGAGCATTTTTCACTTGCAATCAGCACTTTAAAGCAATTTGCTATCTGGTCAGATAATTGAGTGGAATGTAATCTAAATTATTACTGTAAATCATGTTTTCATAAAACCAATACCAGCTTAACTAAATTCATACTTCAGAGAAATTGTTCACAACCAAGAAAATATAAATAACTTGCTTCTGACTTTAATTTACAAATAAATGACAAATTCTCTTTACAAACACTCCCCATTTTGACAAGAGACAGCATTTCAACTTTACGAGCAGGAAAGCAAGTTCCATGGGTCATTATACTCTGATCTGTCAATGATTTGATCAGTTTGATTATGAAACTTGAGAAGTGAATGGCCTGCTTTCTAAAAAAAATAATACTGTACAGAGGTTGCATTAAAGGTACAAGACTTGTTTTTGGAACGCTTGATTTATTGATATTGCTATATTGGAATTAAGCACCATGTTCGAGGTCTAACAATCCACAGTAACAGAAGTTTCGGAGTACAATACATTCACAAACACCAATTTTCACAAGTGCACTGTACTAAAACTCTCCTGAAGAACTTACAGGAGCCTATAGGCTGGCCTTCCATAAGATATAGCTTTATCTTAGCACTTATTCAATTTTGTAAACAGACATGGGGTAGTTAAGGTTTTAACACAAGGGTGCCATGTTTGGATTTGCACATTTCACAGTATAGTCCCACTTATATATGGATTAAAACACTTTAAATTGTGGTGTCAAAACAATGGGCAGTTCTTACCAAAATGTCTCTTTTGAAAGGTGAAAAAGAAATGAAATGGTTGAGAAAAAAAAATTAAACTCCTTTAAAAAATGCACTAGGGGTGGAACGATACATACCGAACCATCACGGTACAGACATCACAGTTCGATGCATGAGGCCTTACAAAGAATACAGGTAATTCTCCCCAATCAAAAAGAGGGTGATGCAGCAATGCAACACGTTTTGATAACCAGCCGCCAGCAAAAGAACAGCAAGTAGCGTGAGTTGTGCATTTGAAAACAAAGCCCGCTAGACAGTGACCATGTGCTGACTCTGAATGTGTCTCTCACAACTAAGGAGTAGATTTAAAGGCTTGTGCACTCAACTGTTTGCGAAATGGAGCTTTGTGCTCATGTATCCTACCTCTCTCATTCGGCACAAATCCAAATACCGTAATTCCTCAAATAAAAGCCGGGGCCTTTATTTACCTGAACTGCAGAAGCTAACAGGCTTTTATTTGAAGCAGGCTTTTGTTAGAGGCAGGCCTTTATTTCTAATTCCTAGTTTGATAAGTAATTGTTTTAAATAACCCATTTTAAATTAAAAGTTATAGTGTTCCAGTGGACAGAGATCATAACATTAGCACAGAATCTGTTCACAATCAATCACCAAAAGAATCAGTTCGGTTCAGACGCTCTGTGTGTCAGTCTGCTTCAAACTGAATCACACACACGCAGTATCATCAGCTCCTCAGTTCTCGAATTGGACGCGTCAAACAGAAACAGTTCTCAGTTCAGTGTACTGGTGATCCAAAAACCGATGCAACCGGTTCTTGACTCGAGAACGAGAAATGCTCCGGCAGTGGGCGTGTACGTTCGTTTTCTGGCTCTGCTGCACAAATTTTCCCCCGGCCTTTATTTGTCCGTGTTGACCAGGCCCCCAGCCACTATAAGAGGCCCTTCGTTTATTTGACTACCGGTTATTATTTGAGGAATTACGGTATTCCATAATTTTTCAATATTTGCGAAGTAACGTATCCGAATTCTAAACTATTATCTATTTTGTAAATTCTAGGCTTTGTACTTCATTAACATTCAAACGGTGACATAGAGGCAGGCATGCTGATGTTTGGTTCACTGTATTTTATTTTGATAAAATACCAACCGTGCTGTTAAGTTAGCAATGCTAGAACTGATGTGTTGTGTTTGTGCGCATGCACAGTCACTTTACTGCTTCCTTACACCAGCAGAATCAACTTGAAACACTCGTCTTATTAATAATGCATCACTGTAAAAAGGTCTGCTTTCATGTGTGTACACTCAAAATGAAAACAAAACATGCTTTTTTTTTAAAGAAAGAAAACAAACAGGATGTTGCTAAAATAAGTGTGACACAAAAATGTATTGAAACTCTGCGTATATAGGTTACGTTACCTGTCGCACTGTTTTCCCCTTGTTTATCTGTAAACTAAATCAAATTTATTTCAAGAATTTATTCCTTGTATGTATACCGTATTTTCCGGACTATAAGTCGCACTTTTTTTTTCATAGTTTGGCTGGTCCTGCGACTTATAGTCAGGTGCGACTTATTTATCAAAATTAATTTGACATGAACCGAGAGAAATTAACTAACAGAAATGAACAAATAGAAAACATTACCGTCTCCAGCCGTGAGAGGGCGCTCTATGCTGTTCAGTGCTCCTGCAGTCTACACCACTGAACATATAGCGCCCTCTCGCGGCTGGAGACGGTAATGTTTTCTCTTGGTTCTTGGTTCTAGATAAATGCGACTTATAGTCCAGTGCGACTTATATATGTTTTTTCCTCATCCTGACATATTTTTGGACTGATGCGACTTATACCCAGGTGCGATTATAGTCCGAAAAATACGGTATATGTATTGCCGAAATCGTATCGAACTGTGACCCCCGAACCGAGGTACGTACCAAACCGTGACATCAGTGTACCGTTCCACCCCTACAATGCACATATTGTTTAACGGAATGTTGGCAACAAAACTCAGATCCGAGCGGATCAGAGAGTGTGCTTGTCAAACAGGTACTCTCCCATTTTTCCATGCGGGTCAGAAGAGATGAGGCGACTCAGGCTGCCAGCGTAGTCACCCAGCATCTTAATGGTGTCATGACTGTCGGTAAAGAAGTTGCTCTCTAGGAAATCACACAGCTGAAACAGAGTGATACGAAAAGTCATTTACACTGTTATTGAATATTAATATGCAATTATATTGGAAAACGCATGAAACAAATGAGAAAGAAGATACAAGGGTTGTCAGATGTTGTTTCCCTTATGCTACTCACATGAGGGTCAGAGTTTTCTCCAGCTGCTTTATGGACCTCCAGCAGGGATTGGTTAAGAGACTTTTGATGGTCCAGAGAAAAAGTGAGAGCCTCCATACCTCCTTTCCAATCATCACGACTGGGCTTCTGATAAGTGATAGAAAGAGATTGACACCATCCTTGTGAAAGCAACGACACCATCCTTGTGAAAAATAAGTGTGCTTAAAGCCCGGGATACACCAAGCCGACGATCAGCCGTTTGCCATCGTCTGGGTCAATGGCGAGCGATTGTCGGGCTAGTCTGTTTGGTGTGTTCCACTCGTCGGGCTCACATCAGCGGCAGTTTGCCCGATTCCACACGTTCACAGCGAGAGTAAGAGCTCTGATTGGATGTTCAGTTAAGCTAACGAGTCAGTGCAGAGAATTAAAGCATAAGTGATGAAAACAAGCATGTGAATGAAGGCAGTACAGACAGAAGGCTGTTTAAATGTTATGTGATCTTTTCCTGTCATTCTAATACGCAAATGTATTCACAATGCGCTGCTTTGTTTACATTTCATATATCGGCATTTATTTCATTTATCTTTGTTTCGGTTTCTCCTTTTGAATGACAAATAGATACTATTAACAGCTGCTGATATTAACAGCTAATTCCTCTCAGATATACGCAGAACGCATGTGTTTATTTGCCATCAGCTGTAGTCAGTGTGGTGTGTTCCAGTGCAGCTTTTTGGGCTGACGGTGCTGACGCAAGGCGACAACATCATCAGCTTTCATCGCTGCTAGTTCTTTGAAGTCGGCTTGGTGTGTCCCGGCCTTAACTGTATTATGCACTTGTAATGCACTTTTTTTTTTTTTACTGTAGTTGCATAAATACCACAAAAGTAAACTTGGAGTACACTTAATTATTTCTTCACACATTTAAAATACATTTGAATCTTCATATTCAACAATCTTGTCAACAAGTACAACAATTTGTATATGTTTACTATACTATAGCAATGAAGTAAATTCTTTAAGAAGTGCATTATTTCTGTAATGAGAAAAGCATGCTAAAGTGTGGTAATAAAGGGTTTCAGTAAGCAGTGCACTTTTGCATTAGAAACATCTCAAAGATTCATATACCTTTAGCAGACTTCAATGCACCAGTCATTTGTATTATTTTACAATACTTCAGGGTGCTTTTTTCTTCTTTTTTTTAAGCATCACAGTCCCTAGTTAATGTATGAAAAAGAGCAATGTGACTTTTCTATTGAACATTTTCGTTTGCATTCCACAAAAAGACTTGGCGGTATGGAATGACAAGAGGGTGAGTAAAGGATGACAATTTCCATTATTAAGTGAACTATTCCTTTAAAACTCACTCACCGCAATGGTCTGCAGAACGATTCGTCCTCCTCTTGTGTTTTGATACTCCAGCAGGTGCTCCGCCTGATCCCGCTCCTTCAGTGAACGCTCCAGGAAAAACTTTGAGAAGTTTGGCAGAGCCACATCATCTCTGTCAAAATACATTCCCTATGAGACACAGAGAGACTGTGTTAGTCTTACTGTCTAAACAGACATGCAGGAGTCAAATATTAATATATAGCCTAATTTTTTATTTTTTTGTCACTGCATATAGAATATTAAATTCTAAACACATAACTATTCTATTCTTAAACACTTTTATTTAGATTTTGAAAAAAGTAAAACTTTTATTTTAGAACCTGTGCAAAATGCACACTTAACATGAATAGCTGAAAAATATTTTTTTTATGTTAAAATGTATTTCTGTGCATTGCACCAAAAAAAAAAAAAATCCAAACTTTAAATCCATAAACCTAAAACCAATGTTTCATAAAAGTAGTGCCAGTGTTTGTGAACAGACCAGTGAGAGATACACATATGAGGCTGTCAGTTTGAGGTTGACCAGTTTGTTGATGTTTGCCTCATTATTCGGGTGAAGGTTCTGCTTGACTAGAGACATTTCTGAGGAGGAAAACACACAAAACAGATGAACTATAATACAAAACGAAAAACTTAAAAATGTTAGTAGAGTACAGGTGGATTCAAGACAAACATTACATGTACTAACAAAAGGAAAAGAAAATGATAGTATACTGCCCTACTCTCTGTCTTACCGTGTAAAGTGTGTGTCCACTGTTCAGTGCTGATACTGAGGGAGTGTATGACCCTAAATTCTGTCCAACGCGTTATAGATTTATCAGATGTGACGCAAACCTGGGGTAAGTACTAAAGACATGTAACTCTCCTAAGAGTATGATTCAAAACAGGGATATACTGATTCAAAAATAGTACAAAAAATAAATAAATAAATACATATATATATATATATATATATAACCCCTTTCAATGTATTCAATGTATTTTGTTTCTTTACAGCAATAATTACAATTAAATATTTAGGCACTGCAAACCAATTATGTTTTTGAGTTTATTAATTTATCTAATATCATAATTTCAATTATAGATCTAAAATTTGATCAAACGCAAAGTACAAACAAAGACGCATGGATGGCATTGTTTACAAAGGCTTTGTGCTGTTGCAGTAACGTTATACGTTCGCGTGTTGACTTTAACAGGATCATAGACTCACCGTTTCAGCAACGATACGATGTATAAAAACAGGTTACGGGGAAAACAGAATACAACTTTAACGGGTTGATTTATAAACACGTTTATATTCCCGTGTTTGTTGTTTCCTCGGCAGTAAATCTCCCCATTGCCTTTACACACAGCGACATCTACAGTCGAGGAGTCAAACACATCCAGTCACGTGAGTCGGCTGTAAAAATATTGATTTAAATCACATTTTATGTTCCATTTTAAGCCCATTCTGTGTGCTGTGTTAGGTTTATTGTTTGACATTTTGAATTTATGTTTCAAAAAATGTAACATAAAAACACAATTTGATCATTTAATAAATTAATTGAATTAAAATAATATGTATTAATGAACGCTAGGTTAAAGATTCTCTTAAAAGTACTTTGGTAAAAGCATTGAATGATTAAATGTTTTGAGGATACTTTGGGTAAAAATAGAGAATATGGCATAATATGCATGTTGGAAATAGTTCAGCTAAATATAGTGTGTGGTAAATTAAATAGTCTGCTATGAACTTTAATGTATTTATTGAGGTCTGTGTGATACTATTGCATGTTTAAAAACTAGAAATTTGTGTTAGATAATACTTTTTAAAAAAGTTTTATAATTTTGAATATTTCTAAAATTACAATGAATTTGTCTTCACCTTTATTGCTTGTAAATGAAACAGTTTGTATGCGTGGAAAGTATACCATTTGATGAAAAAACGGACTTGTATTTTTATTTTATTTTTATAATTTTTTTTTGATAAGTAGACATCCTGTAAATATTGCATAAACACAAATTTTATTTGTTTGTTTATAATGTAAATATGAATAAAAACTTATTTTCAGCAATGTGATTCAGCTATGTATCACACTTTCACATACAATGTTGGCAATAAAAAAATAGAATAATAATTTAAAGAGGATCTAAAAGCAATTCTTAAACACAACAAAGAGAAAGTCATGATGGTGAACAATCGCTTCACTGCTGATTGTGCTCCTTTGAGGGCTGAAAATTAAAATGAAACCAAACCCTCCACAGTTTATTCCCTCCACATATCATTAGACCTACTAAATGTTTTCAACAGAGAGAAAATGTTTGTTAATGCATGCATTATCAGTCTGATGAAAAATAAATGTTATTTAATGTTTTTATATATATATATATATATATATATATATATATATATATATATATATATATATATATATATATATATATATATATATATATATATATATATTAATGCATGCATTATCAGTCTGATGAAAAATAAATGTTATTTAATGTTTTATATATATATAGTATATAACATTGGCCTAATGGTATATATAGCCATTCAGGTTACAAGTTCAACTCTCTAACCATTAGGCCACACCTCTTATATATATATATATATATATATATATATATATATATATATATATATATATATATATATATATATATATAGATATATATATATATATATATATATATATATATATATATATATATATATATACACAAGTCCTACTCCCTAACGATTAGGCCACAGCTGCCCCCATGAGCTGTTAAACGTGATTATAAACGTGATATTGGGTAGCTTGTTAGTGTTAGTGTTTTCATTAATGCCATTTATGTTTTTCGTTAATGCATCACATAGCACTAGTCAACTAAATGAGCAAACTCTTCATATATGTATATATATATATATATATATATATATATATATATATATATATATATATATATATATATATATATATATATATTAATGCATGCATTATCAGTCTGATGAAAAATAAATGTTATTTAATGTTTTATATATATATAGTATATAACATTGGCCTAATGGTATATATAGCCATTCAGGTTACAAGTTCAACTCTCTAACCATTAGGCCACACCTCTTATATATATATATATATATATATATATATATATATATATATATACACAAGTCCTACTCCCTAACGATTAGGCCACAGCTGCCCCCATGAGCTGTTAAACGTGATTATAAACGTGATATTGGGTAGCTTGTTAGTGTTAGTGTTTTCATTAATGCCATTTATGTTTTTCGTTAATGCATCACATAGCACTAGTCAACTAAATGAGCAAACTCTTCATATATATATATATATATATATATATATATATATATATATATATATATATATATATATATATATATATATATATATATGAAGAGTTTGGTTCCAAAGCCAATGTGTGTGAGATAGAAATGCTCTCTGTGTCATTATTTATGATGTGAACTGTATCAGATATTAAAGATATTCAAGACACACCCAACTACACTATGGAACTTAAGCCATAACAGCATTTGATCTGTAAGAATTATTTTGTTAACTAATTCAAACCCACAGGCAGAAACCATTCAAAGGAAAACTAAAAAAACAATAAATTACCACAATTCAGTTCTATTCATTTATGTTATTCCTTTTGGGTTCATTGAAAGCATATCCAAAAACAAAAATAATTGTAATAAAAAAAAAGTTAACAGGTATTTCATTGATGGAATACCAACCTTAATGAAGCATAGGGGAATGTGAGTGGAAATAAAAAATAGAGGAGAAGTGAGGTAGAACCAGTTTGGAAAGAATAAAAATGCAGGAGTTTCAAAATAAGGAAGAGCTGGTTTAAAGGCAGGACAAAGGTTGATGGGCATTGTTTTCCCGTAATGAAAAAAAGGAGAAGTGGCAATAAAACAGAAAAACATCATACTAAAGCTGTCTTGTGTGCGCTCTGTAACACAAGTAGCTTTTATTAATTATTTCAATTATATATGGTTTTGAATGCAGTGAGTAGGAAATTCCAGTTTGATAAAAGTGGTGTTTACATTGACCACATACCGGGTTGATCATGAAAGGAGCTTTGACTTTAATATTGCTGTGTGTGCTTTCTGCATGGGTAAGTCACTCTTATTCTATATACAACTGCTATTTGTGATTAACTGAGACTCCTGATTTGGGGCTCAGACTGTAAAGCCATAGCTGTACATGACAAAGAGGTTTCATTTTTAGGACAAAAACACCTGTGACTGATGCAAGAGAAATAAATCATGGCGAAGTCAAAGAATAGCTCTTTTGATAAAAATGGAAAGGGAAACTATAAGTAATTAATGTAAATGTAATGTTAGTAGAATGGGTTGCACTTTATTTTACAGTACGTGTACTTCCATGTACTTATAGTGTACTTACAGTGTATCTATCTAAGAAAGTTCTGGAAATACAAGGTAACTACATGGGGTAGGGTTAGGTTTAGGGGTAGGTTCAGGGTTAGTACCTAGTTATTACATAGTTATTGTAATTACTATAATAAGTACATAGTATGTACATGAGGAACAGGACTGTAAAATAAAGTGCAACCGTTTAAATTAATCATTCAATACAATGCACTTATCGTATACATACTGTACATGTTTTTACACTGGACTTATATTTGGAAATATCATCCTCTAATTACATCTGTAATTAATTTCTGACCTAACTCTGTAATATTTAGCACTTAAAGTAGTCCCCCTATGATTTATGAAGAAATTAACCACTTTTTAGTGCTATTTAGTACCATTTTATTTTAATGTACACTGTAAACCCCACCTGTACCCCTTAATACCCCTTACCAAAAAGTAATATACTTCAAGTTTATTTTACTAAGTATACTTAAATAAAGTTCAAGTATATTTTTAAGTATTCTTTATGTAGCAAGTATACAAATATCAGCGTTTTAGTATATTTACAAGTATAAGTACTGTTTCAATACTCCTTGGGACTAAATTGGCCCACTTTCTAGTATATAAAAGTCTACTTTTAAGTATACTTTAAGTATAACAGTAGCAAACTTTGAGTACACAACTACTTTACCTCTGTGTATGTAGCTTGATACAATTATACTAAAAGTGAACTTATAGGTATACTGATAGTTTACTAAGTAAATACTTTGTACACTTTGAAGTATAGTCTCATTAAACTACTAGTTTAATACTGCAAGTATACTTTTTTTTGTATAGATTTCTTTAAGTGAACTTTAAATCATACTTTGTACACTATTAAGTCCCTATTTAGGTTTAATTTGTATATATTTTGTTGTATGAATATCTGAACATACAAAACATCTAAAGAAAGAACAGGGTATCTGCTTGTAAACAAATTCTAGCTTCATGCATTCTTTTTTTTAAAACACTTTAATGTGGGTAAGTTTCATAAAAAATAAAGAAATAACATTTTGAACAAAAAGCTGGAAAAAAAACTATAAATTGGATTCAGAATGATAATCAAAACATAGATGAAATTGATTAGCACCCCAAATCTTGACTGTAATTATTACCTCTTCTTTAGTCGACATTTTATTCCTTAATGTTACAGTTTTGATTCCGTTTCATGTCAGATGATTGTGTTAGAATCTGTTTTGGAAATTCTGTGCAGAAGATTTGTACTAGCGCCCTCTACCGTATAATAATGAAAACACGGATTCTAGGAGTATAGCTGAAATTAAGTCAAGTATACTTTAATGTAATTTTAAGTATTTTTCTGAGGAGTATATAAAGCCTATTTCTAAAATAAAAGCATACTTTCCTATTTTTAGTTCAAAAGAAGTATACTAATAGCACACTTAAATAAACATATTTTTCGTAAGGGCCACCAAACGTGTACCAACTTTTTTTTAAATTCTGCCTAAACAGCAGCAAATGCCATCAAACACAATTGCCACACTTTACCTAACAATTCATTATTTTATAACAAGTACTTAGTATTTATAGACAGCTAATAAAGTGGGACCATAAAGTGCAACCAAATTATCTTTCCAACTCCAGGAGAACTGCGAAAGACACAACTGTTCATTTAACATATTGCACCCTAACTCTATAACAAAACAGTCTATTTTATTGAGAGTTTTGTTAAGTTACTTAGTACAATGTCTAAAGTGGACTATTGAAATATAGATAGATAGATAGATAGATAGATAGATAGATAGATAGATAGATAGATAGTAATTTAAATAGCCACTATATGAAATAACCACTATATGAAATTCATATTATCTTCTTTTAAATGGTGTGGAGATGGCAGGTCTGTGGATTAATATTTTATGTTTATGGATCTAATGTTTTACTGAAATACCATCCCAAAGTCCAAAGTCCTTCAGATAAGTTATCACGAGTTGTAATAAAATCTTACTGTAATGGGTATGACATTCTAATCTTTTAAGTAAGAAATACCTAACTAGCAAAAAATAACTTGTAATATATATATATATATATATATATATATATATATATATATATATATATATATATATATATATATATATATTCAAACTATTTCAATTTTTTTTTTTCTTTGTATGCTGGACGGTTGATTAAGATAACGAGTTTGGAAAGCTAAGAAGCTAAATCATTTTGAGGACACTTACAAAACTGTTTTATAAAATTCTAAAATTGCCAGCAGTTTTTTGTAAGTGTTAGGTTTAGGTGTAGTGTTGGTGTAGGGCAGTAGAAAATATAGTTTGTACAGTAGGCTATAAAAACCTTGATGCCTATGAAGAGTCCTCATAAACTACAAATGCAAGTGTGCGTGTGTGCGTGTGTGTGTGTGTGTGTGTGTGTGTGTGAGTGTGTGTGTGTGTGTGTGTGTGTGTGTGTGTGTTTACCTGTATTCCCTATGGTGACCAAATGTATCCACAACGATAGTAATACCAATATAAAAACCATTATATCTATGGAATGTCCCCATAAAACACGGAAATCAGTGTGTGTGCATTTGTGTGTGTACCTGTTATTTCCTATCTTGATTATGTGGACCAAATATCCCCACAAGGATAGTAATACCAGTCATTTTTTACTCAAAAAAATTCGGTCACCATGAGAAAAACAGCTTAAACTAGTCAAGTAAAGTTTGTGGACAAACTTTGAGGGTGACTTGAGAAAGCCTATTTGAAGTGGTTTTAAAGGGGTCATATGATGCGATTTCACGTTTTCCTTTCTCTTTGGAGTATTGCAAGCTGTTGCAAAGACTAAAGTCTCAAACCCAAAGAGATATTCTTTATAAAATGTAGCCTTGTCTATGCCAAATGCCGCCCAAATGTTCACGCAAAGAAAGAAGGCATATCTGTTGACACCATATCGTGGTGACGCTTGTTTCGTTGTGAAAGAAAAAATACTTTGTTTGGCCTTCCAAAAGAGGACAAAAAACTAGACTGTTCCAGAACAGTTCAACCCATATATTTAGATGTGTGTAATGCATTTTATGGAGGACTGTTTCCTGATCCTGAGAGAGAAGACTACAATTCCGTCGCTTCTGACACACAGTCATTGAAGTGTGTGAGATGTGAATTTAAATTGTATTTATTTAAAGAGGTAATGTCACACTTGCCCGTGTGTGAAGACGTTGCACAGTGCAAATCTGTGAATGAATGTTCCACAGTTAGGTAAACTTTTAGATTTGTTTATCTAAACAAGGGAGTTTATATCTGCTCAGGGAGTAGGGAGCAATGAACACTGTGTAGGGACCATGTCAATATTAACACAGTTCATGAACGGAGCTCACATCTAACAAGCTGATTATCTGATTCAGGTGTGTTAACAAAGAGAGACATGCACAATATGAAAAGCTGGGGGGCGCAAGGACTGGAATTGGGGGACATAGTTGCATGTACTATTGTCGATAATCATTTGATTGCATTGGGCGAAAGTTATTAGTACCTAGGTACTATTATTGATAATAAATTACATTTTGTAGAGAATACCAATAGACTTCGTAAGATGAGCCAACTTTATTGTCTGTGGAAATTAGCTAAATTTAAAATTTATAAGACACCGATGACTCTGGTCATACAGTATAATTAGAATATCATCAAAAAGCTGATTTATTTCACTAATTCCATTCAAAAAGTGAAAATTGTATATTAGATTTATTCATCACACACAGACTGATATATTTCAAATGTTTATTTCTTTTAATTTTGATGATTATAACTGACAACTAAAGAAAATCCCAAATTCAATATTTCAGAAAATTAGAATATTGTGAAAAGGTTCAATATTGTCACTTGGTGCCACACTTTAATCAGCAAATTAACTCAAAACACCTGCAAAGGCCTTTAAATGGTCTCTCAGTCTAGTTCTGTAGGCTACACAATCATGGGGAAGACTGCTGATTTGACAGTTGTCCAAAAGACGACCAATGACACCTTGCACAAGGAGGGCAAGACACAAAAGAAAAAAAGTGTACAAGCAATAGGGATAACCACCCCTGGGGAGGATTGTGGAACAAAACCCATCCAAAAATGTGTGAGAGATTAACAAATAGTGGACTTCAGCTGGAGTCAGTGCTTCAAGAACCACTACGCACAGATGTATGCAAGACATGGGTTTCAGCTGTCGCATTCCTTGTGTCAAGCCACTCTTGAACTACAGACAGCGTCAGAAGCATCTCAATTAAAAAAGGACTGGACTGCTGCTGAGTGGTCCAAAGTTATGTTCTCTGTAAATTTTGCATTTACTTTCATTTTTGGAAATCAGAGTTTGGAGGAGTCACACAATCCGGATTGCTTGAGGTCCAGTGTAAAGTTTCCACAGTCAGTGATGGTTTGGGGTGCCATGTCATCTGCTGGTGTTGGTCCACTGTGTTTTCTAAAATGTCCAAGGTCAACCCAGCCGTATACCAGGAAGTTTTAGAGCACTTCATGCTTCCTGCTGCTGACCAACTTTATGGAGATGCAGATTTCATTTTCCAACAGGACTTGGCACCTGCACACAGTGCCAAAGCTACCAGTACCTGGTTTAAGGACCATGGTATCCCTGTTCTTAATTTGCCAGCAAACTCACCTGACCTTAACCCCATAGAAAATATATGGTGTATTGTGAAGAGGAAGATGCGATATGCCAGACACAACAATGCAGAAGAGCTGAAGGCCACTAACAGAGTAACCTGGGCTCTCATAACACCTGAGCAGTGCCACATCTGATCGACTCCATGCCACACCACATTGCTGCAGTAATTCAGACAAAAGGAGCCCCAACTAAGTATTGAGTGCTGTACATGCTCATACTTTCCATGTTCATACTTTTCAGTTGGCCAAAATTTCTAAAAATCCTTTCTTTGTATTGGTCTTTAGTAGTAATCTAATTTTCTGAGATACTGAATTTGTGATTTTCCTTAGTTTACAGTTATAATAATCAAAATTAAAAGAAATAAACATTTGAAATATATCAGTCTGTGTAAATGAATGAATATGAATATACTATACAAGTTTAAGTGGAGTTAGTGAAATAAATCAACTTTTTGATGATATAGTATCAATTTTATGACCAGCACTTGTATGTTGAATCGATTATAACTTGTTCATTGATTTGTTGGTTTGCCTCTTTAAAGGTCAAACAAAATAATTCTCTATCAAAGGTTGTAAATAACTGCAGTGTGAAACTGCCTGGGTTGTCAGATTTGTTTGACATTCAGGTGATAAAGAAAGTGCATCACATTATATCTGACACATCTCACCCTTTTTATACGATTCATTTCAGACCCTCCCCTCAGGATCCTTGTAATTCAAACAGAGATACGTAGTTTTTAGTCATTTTTAATATGCCATTAATGTTGTGTATTTGTCGGTCTTGTATGTGGTGAAATCTATCCTGCTGCAGATCAAATTGCCCCTAAGGGGGACAGTAATGTTTTTTCTAATTACAAAAATTACAAATGGCTTGTTTGTAATGGGTTTTATTGTTTTTGTCTTGTCGCACCGGTGTTCTCACCTGGACACGCATCACAGTATGACAAAGGGCGTAACATTTCTGTTACATGCTTGAGGCATTCGGCCAATCACAAAGCACTGGATAGCTGGCCAATTATTTTCACACACGTTTTGTAAAAAAAATTACCCATAGAGGAGAAACAATAATGTGGAAAATAATGTGTTTTTGAACCTTAAACTGCATAAACACATTTCATTACACCAAATAGACAAAATAATGTTATTTTTAGCAACATCATATGACCCCTTTAAAATCTTTTAGTTTGAAGGTGTTCATTTTTAGTTTGAATAAACAATAGCTGTGGGAGTTATAGGTGGTTGCTAGGCATTTGCTAGGCAGTTGCTAGAGTGTTACTAGGGTGTTGTTGCTACATTATTTGTGGTGGTTGGTAGTGTTCTCAGGGTGGTTGCTATGTTGTTGCTAGTTGGTTGCTAGGGTATTATAAGTGGTTGTTAAGTTGT
This sequence comes from Carassius gibelio, assembly GCF_023724105.1. Classification (NCBI taxonomy): domain Eukaryota; kingdom Metazoa; phylum Chordata; class Actinopteri; order Cypriniformes; family Cyprinidae; genus Carassius; species Carassius gibelio. The sequence continues at coordinate 20,025,230 of NC_068394.1, forward strand.
TGCTAGGTGGTTGCTAGGGTACTTTGGCTCATTACTAGGGTGTTGCTATACAGTTGCTATGGTACATGGGGCTGTGGCTAGGATGTAGCTATTTGGTTGATACGGAACCCAGAGTTGATGTTAAGACGTTGTTATGTGGTTGTTAGGGTGTTGCTATGTAGTTGCCTTGGTATCCTGGGTGGTTGCTAGGGCATTACTCTGCAGTTGCTAGAGTGCTTGCAATGGTTGCTATGGTGATTGCTATGCAGTTGCTAGGGTACTCTGAGTGGTTGCTAAGTTAGTTTGGATGGTTGCTAGCGTATTGCTATGAAGTTGCTGGTAGGTATCATCACATTACTAGTGTGTTTCAGATAGATAGACAGATGGTAATGGTTCAAAAAGGAAGTATGTTGGATGTTAGGGGTCCAGAGGGATTCTTCCAGCCCTTTTGCTCACTCTGGATGAGTACAGTTCTTGGAGAGAGGGGAATGTTGTACCAGTGATTCACTCAGCACTCATGACTATCCTCTGTTGTCTTTTGAGATCAGACTTGGTATCTGAGCTGAACCAGACACTTATTGAAGTGCAGAGGATGGATTCAATGATAGCAGAGTAGAACTGTTTCGGCAGCTCTTGTGGCAGGTTGAACTTCCTCATCTGGCGAAGGAAGTAAAAACCTTTCTGGTCCTTCTTCACAATGGACTCAATGTGATTGTCCCAGTTCAGGTCCTGAGAAATAGTGATACCTAGAGATAGCAGTGAACCATGGTTTGTTATTGTTGTAGGTTAAATGAGTCCTGGTAGAAATGCACGTCTTCACAGAAATTGATATAAGGTATTTCTCTGTAAGCTCATCCAGATCGATTAATAACTAAAGAAATTAATAAGATTCAAACAAAAGCATGCAAAATGCACCATAAACAACTTTATATTCCCAATATTCTCAGGCAACACCAAAGGCTAAAGAGAATAAATGAGTCTTCAATCTAGATTTAAAATTATCCACTGTGGGCGAGGATCTCACATCAAGTGGAAAAGCTTGGTGTCACGTCACACTGTTCAGGGAACACACTGGAGTTATGAGGAAAGGACATTTTCCAAAAAAAAACATTTCTATAAAAAAAAGTTAATCATTCTTCCACTTACGCTCTGCTTTCATGCATTGCTGCCTAACAGAACGGTTTTGACATTTGGTAGGATATCTGTTTTTTTTTTTTTTTTTCAAAGATCTCAGTGATTTGAGCGGAGCTAACTGTCCAGAACATCAGCAAAAGTTGTATTAAATACTTCCGTTAGCTGTGAATAATCCGTAGTACTAGTTAACACATCTGTATTTTGAGAGTGATATGTGGAAGCTTAAACATTGCATAACCATAGAAGAAGTACTAGCACAAGTAAAATGCAACTCTCTGGGGGTGGTAGAGATAGGATGTGGCAGTAGAGATTCAAATAAAACAAAACTATGATCAGAACATCCAGATTCTAACACCTCAAGATTGCTCACGTGAAAAACAGAAGTTAACACCAGATCAAGCATATGACCCTTTTATATGAGTAACTAGCTGTGTCAAATTAAAGGAATCCACCATACACAAAAATTCCTTCACCTAAAATGTTCGTGTTGTACAGCAAATATGAATATTGGAATCTCCAAGGATTAACAATCTGTCACAACAAGGTACCAGTGTTGACAAAAACAAAATATTTAAGTGGTCTATAGATGAGTGCACAAAGTAAGTTTAAAAAATCTTCATTAGCTGCACTTCAAAGGTTGTAAAGGCATCAATAGGTAATGCAAATAATTGCTTACTATACAGTGCATAATAAAACAAACTGGACATAATATAATTTCCTTCACTTGATAACAATTAATTAATAAGTGAACAATCAAACTTCATTCTATTGTAATAACTGAAATATTTGGACATTTTCATGTTTGTATATTCATTTATACTGTATATTATTGAGAATACATTTAGGGTAAGTGGAACTATTTTATGTATATGTTAAGCTATAATGCTAATTATGCTATTCTAATATATCAACTAACTAAAACAGACATTTACTGTATAAAGCAATAAGCCCCAAGATGTTGTGGTTTGCTAGAGTCCTCCTCAGCAATGAATCCTAGAATAAGACTCTTAAGTGAATGTCAAATGTCTGTGGATACAGACAGTTTAGCATTATATGAAAAATTTACAGGAAAAAATAAACAAAACCAAACCAAACAAATAAATGTATATAATGCTTTAATCTACATTTTTTGTCTTGCATTACATAATGAAATTAGACAAGATCAGTGCTGATTCTATTTCTGAGCATTATTTTGCATTAAATCGAGAGCTTGCAAAGGATTGTGGTTTTTTTTACAGACTCAAAGGATACACTTGATGAATTTTAACAATACAGATTGTGAGAAAGCAACTGAACAGCATTAAATAGGAAAATAGTGTGTCAATAATGCAAAAGGTAGTGCATCATTGAATTTATTGATGTCATCTTCCAGCTCAGTTCTGTTTAAATAGTATCTGTGCAATCAAGTCGACGAAATCACTGGAAATTAAATGTCCCCAACTAAGCAAGCCAGAGGGCTAAAAATCCTTTAACGGAATTGAATATTCGAAATGTATTAGTGTACTATGTGTTAGCCAGGTTAAAGAGGTTGGTCTTTAATCTAGATTTAAACCGACAGAGTGTGTCTGCCTCCCAAACAATGTTAGGTAGGTTATTGCAGAGTTTGGGTGTTTTTTTGGGTGAGTTTTTTTAACGTAGCGGACGTGCAATAAGAGCTTGTTTAAATACTGAGGTGCTAAACCATTCAGGGCTTTATAAGTAACAAGCAAGATTTTTAAATCTATACAATGTTTGATAGAAAGCCAATGCAGGTGTTGACAGAACTGGTCTAATATGGTCATACTTCCTGGTTCTAGTAAGAACTCTTGCTGCTGCATTTTGGACTAACTGTAGTTTGTTTAATAAGTGTGTAGAACAACCACCCAATAAAGCATTACAATTATCCAACCTTGAGGTCATGAATGCATTAATTAACATTTCTACATCTGATATTGAAAGCAAGCAGTAAGTCGTGATTTAGATATATTTTTGAGATGGAAAAATGCAGTTTTACAAATGCTAGAAATGTGTCTTTCAAAGGAAAGATTGCTATCAGATAGCACACCTAGGTTCCTAACTGATGACGAGGAATTGACAGAGCAGCCATCAGGTCTTAGGCAGCGTTCTAGATTAATAGTCATAATAATAAGCAAATCCATATTAATAATCCTATGTATTGTTTATTTATAAAATAAGATATACAGCGAATATGCAGTCTTTGATAAAACTTGGCAGGTAGTGCAGAGATTCACAAAAATGTGTAATATGGGTTCTTTGAAGACTTACAGATGTTTGATTGCACATGATGAAGGATGGCTTAAGAGCTTTACAATAGGGAAAAGAATAGTGGGAAAAGAATTGTGCAGCATGCTAAGATACGATGGGATTTTCCTGATGTTTTAGAGCAAATCTCAAGAGCAAATTTGCAATAACTGTAAAATTCATCTGGCTGTAAAACATATCTATTGTGATTGTTATAGATCCATTTGTTTGATAGAACATTTCATTAATTAAATTAAATTAATGTCATTTCTTTCCTCAGGCACAAATCCCTGATGTTACTAATGTTTCAGTAATTTGTCGAACAGAAAATGAATTAACATTACAATGGGAAGTTGAAAACAGCAGTTACAGTTATAGACTGGACACAGATGGCAAAGATGAGTTACATATCAACTCACCAGAAACTGATGATCCAGTAGATGTACAAGTCACATCTCTGTCACCTGGGACTGAATATTTTTTCACACTCTACACTGTGTTTGAGAATGATACGAGCAAAGGACATAAGTTCTCTGAAGTAACTGGTAAGTAAGCAATTGAGGTTTAACCGTATATATAAACTTGTAGAGCAACTTAATAATTTGGGTAAAATAAATGTCAAATTCCACTTACATTAAAATTGCATAACACTATACAGGTGCTGGTCATATAATTAGAATATCATGAAAAAGTTGATTTATTTCACAGTATCTCAGAAAATTAGATTACTACTAAAGATCAATAAAAAGAAATGATTTTTAGAAATCTTGGCCATCTAAAGAGTATGAAAATGAAAAGTATGAGCATGTACAGTATTCAATGCTTAGTTGGGACTCCTTTTGCCTGAATTACTTCAGCAATGCGGCGTGGCATGGAGTCGATCAGTCTGAGGCACTCCTCAGGTGTTATGAGAGCCCAGGTTGCTCTGATAGTGTCCTTCAGCTCCTCTGCATTGTTGGGTCTGGTATATCACATCTTCGTATCTTCCTAGATTTTCTATGGGGTTAAGTTCAGGCAAGTTTGCTGGTCAGTTAAGAACAGGGATACCATGGTCCTTAAACCAGGTACAGGTAGCTTTGGCACTGTGTGCAGGTGCCAAGTCCTGTTGGAAAATGAAATCTGCATCTCCATAAAGTTGGTCAGCAGCAGGAGGCATGAAGTGCTCTAAAACTTCCTGGTATGCGGCTGTGTTTACCTTGGACCTCAGAAAACACAGTGGACCAACACCAGCAGATGACATGGCACCCCAAACCATCACTGACTTTGGAAACTTTACACTGGACCTCAAGCAACGTGGATTGTGTGCCTCTCCTCTCTTCCTCCAGACTCTGGGAACCTGATTTCCAAAGGAAATGCAAAATTTACTTTCATCAGAGAACATAACTTTGGACCACTCAGCAGCAGTCCAGTCCTTTTTGTCTTGAGACGCTTCTGTGGTTTGACACAAGGAATGCGACAGCTGAAACCCATGTCTTGCATACGTCTGTGTGTAGTGGTTCTTGAAACAACTGTAACAACTGTGACAACTGTAAAGTCAGCAGTCTTCCCTATGATTGTGTAGCCTACAGAACTAGACTAAGAGACCATTTAAAGGCTTTGCAGATGTTTTGAGTTAATTAGCTGATTAGAGAGTGGCACCAGGTGTCTTCAATATTGAACTTTTTCACAATATTCAAATTTTCTGAGATACTGAATTTGGGATTTTCCTTAGTTGTCAGTTATAATCATCAAAATAAAAAGAAATAAACATTTGAAATATATCAGTCTGTGTGTTATGATTAAATACAATGTACAAGTTTCACTTTTTGAACGAAATTAGTGAAATGAATAAACTTTTTGATTATATTTTATTTAATTTTCATTCCTGACATTTATGGTAAAATTTAATGTTTGCTAATTGTTGGCTCAGTGAAATTAATTAACAATCTTTCTCAAAATCTACAAACTGTACAAATTGTGAGTAAAAAAGGAATGGAATAATTTACAAACCTCATAAACTTACATTTTATTCACATTAGAATATAATTAACATATCAAATGTTGAAAGTGAGACATTTTGAAATGTCATGCCAAATATTGGCTCATTTTGGATTTCATGAGAGCTACACATTCTAAAAATGCTGTGACAGTTAGCAATAAGAGGTCGGAAAAGTTAAATGTACATATAAGGAACAGCTGGAGGACCAATTTGCAACTTATTAGAATCAATTGGCAACATGATTGGGTATAAGAGAGCCTCTCAGAGTGGCAGTGTCTCTCAGAAGTCAAAATGGGCAGAGGATCACCAATTTCCACAATGCTGAGGCGAAAAAAGGTGAAGCAATATTAGAAAGGAGTTTCTCAGAGAAAATTGCAGAGAGTTTGAAGTTATCATCATCTACAGTGCATTATATCATCCAAAGATTCAGAGAATCTGGAACAATATCTGTGTGTAAGGGTCAAGGTCGGAAAACTATACTGGATGCCCATGATGTTCGGGCCCTTAGACAGCACTGCTTCACATACAGGAATGCTACTGTAATGGAAATCACAACATAGGCTCAGGAATACTTCCAGAAAACATTGTCGTTGAACACAATCCACCATGCCAAAAAAGAAGCCATATCTAAACATGCAGGCTTTTCTCTGGGCCAAAGCTCATTTAAAATGGACTGTGGGAAAGTGGAAAACTGTTAATGTTGTGTGTCACACTTAAAAAAAGTGTGAGACACAACATTAAAATCATCCAATTAAACTATAACACTTTAACACAAGATGTAAAATATAACTCTGATGTGCATAACGGTTAACAACCATAAGAAGAAATGTAATTATTCAAATGAAATATAAAGAGCCATGCAGGGAAATCTGGAAATGGCAATTTACAGGTTTCCATCATTATTATTTTGTTATTATTATTATTATTATTATTATTATTATGTAGATTAATGTTATTGTCATTTATATATCTATAATTTTTTTGTTTGTTTGTTTCTTTAGTTCCATCTGCTGTTGACAGTGTTTCAGTCATCACACGGAGTGAGACTGAGATAAAATTACAGTGGAATAAAGTCAACAACAGCAATGATTACAGTTATAATCTGAAATACAGGAACAAAGAACATACTTCAATATCTGGATTACCTACTGATTCTACAGTGGAACATACTGTCGAGAGTCTGTCTGCTGGGACTGAATACTTCTTTACGCTCTACACTGTGTTTGAAAATGTAACGAGCCGTGGATACAACTTCTCCAATGTAACCAGTAAGTATATCATTTTAGTCAAACTACAGGGACAAATGCTGTTGAGGGTGTTACGTCTGCTGTTATACTGAAATCTTGTCATATTCTGTCAGAGATCTGTCACACCTACCAGTTCATAAAGAAAGCGGTATAAAAGACAAAACAATTGCCTCTGACATTCCGCTCCAATTTCTGTTTATATGCAGGAATAAGAACAGAACCACAGCTGAAATTCTAATTAAATTAGGATGCAATCACAAAAACTGATAAACTTCTATTGTTTTAGTAACTGTTGGATTAAGTTTTCAGAATCAGATGAATTTGCTAAAACGGTGTAAATACAGTACGAAGTTTGTACATTTTTTCCATGGCAGTGCAGCGTTGGCCTAAAAACTGTCACAAACCTAGCAGTTGGTTTCATAGAGTTAACAGGTCTATGACTGCAATTACTCCCTCTGATATGTAATAACTGCTATGTAATCTGCAAGCTCATTTTATAACACATATCTCACTATATCTGCATTTGTTTCAGTGCCATCTAATGTTGAAAATGTGATGCCGAAGTTCAATGACACAGACATGATCTTACAATGGAATGTTGTACCAAACATAGACAATAACACTTACAACTATACTCTTGAATACAAAGATGAACCAATGGATTGCATTAATTGCATTGCAGAAAGAAATGAGGTAACATGTCATATATCAAATTTGATTCCTGGAACAAATTACAGCTTCACTCTGTACACGGAGTTTGCTGATCTGAGAAGTACTGGATTCAACTTCTACCAAATAACCAGTAAGTGGCTCTCACATTTTTATTGATATTTCATTAGATTAAATTAATAATTGATCACATAGCAGGACTGGGCAAAAGTCAGAATATAAGATTCAGAGTGCTTTCAATTCACGTGTTGACATTCGATTTGATTACAACACACAGGATGTTGAACTGAAATAACTGAAATAAATACAGTATACTGAATTACAGTAAAAAATTAAATAAAGAAAATAAACACAGAGGGATTTCATTAGTCGAACAATTCTCTAAGTTCAAAACAGATTTTAATTTAGCATACACAGCACCACAAAATGTCTATCATATAAATTAATATAAGGCAAATTCTTGTAAGGTAATGGGTCAAGGTTAGGCGAGGGTTAGTATAGTTATTAAACATTATTTTAGTACATATCGTACATATAGAATAGGACTTTAAAATAAAGTACTATGAACTAGTTGGCTAAAGCAAATTTCTATTGAGGCATTTTAAAAATGTATTGCAATCAATCAATCAATAAATCAATCTGATATTCCAACCCAATTCATAAAAAAATGTTTATGAATGACATTATTGCAAACTCTTACAGCATTCTTTCAGCTGAATTGAATTGGTTTGAATGGAATTGTAAAATACAATTTAAACTGGTATTACAGTTTGTCGTCTTATTTTGTCAAAGTTCAAATTGAGGTTAAATTATCAACTCAGTTCTGATTGGTGTACAAACCTGCTACATACCATATCTCAATGATAAATTTATGGAGAATCTGCTGCAGTATTTGTATTAATTACTAACAGTTCTTGTTGAAAATGAATCTCTCTCTACAGCTCTATCCGACATAACTGGAGTTACAGTCAAACGGTCACAGACGAGTTTGACGATATCATGGTCTAAATTAAACAACAATACAATCTACAACTACACCTTGCAAAGGCTGGGAGAGGAGAGTGAGAAACATTTCACTGGATCTGATACGTTAACATATACTTACTCATCTCTCACACCAGGGACTGAACACAGTTTTAGTCTCTTCACTGAGGTGAACAATACCAGAAGTAAAGGATACAGCTTTAAAAATGTCACTAGTAAGTTTTGATAGCATTACTTTGATTCAGCTACTTATTTAAAAAGCAAATGTAAGAGTTTTGACAGCTTGCTAATCATGGAAATAAAAAACTTATGTGGTTTTGAATGCTTGAACATTATAAACAATATTTTGATAAGGTTCCATTTGTTAACTACATAAGTTAAAATTAACTAACAGTGAAAAATACTTTTAAGTTATGTATTAGTCTTAGTTTAATTAGTTTAATACTAATGCATAATTCAAATCAAAAGTTGTCTCTGTTAATATTATTTAACTGACTTTTATTGAAGTTGTATTTTAACATTTAAGATTAACAAAGATTTTAAAATACTGGAACAAATGTAAAAACTAAAGTGTTATATTTTTAGCACATTTGGTAACACATATTGTGAAAAGTAAGGGATCCACAGCATAATCAACTAACATATGTTTTAAATCCAAGTTGGGGCCAAGACCAGATCCAGACCAGGAAGTTAAAGTCTGTTTATACTTTATTGTTGTGTAATTATACATTTAAACACTAAGTGATATTAATTGACAGTGTGTATTTACTATAATGTTAGGGTAAGAATTAGGGTTATTTGCATTTAATTATGCATCATTTACTATTTTTACCATGGTTAATACAATGTGTACAATGACGCTGGAAAATATAGTGTTATACCTAAAGTCCTGTATCACTTATGTCAAGATTAAGGCCCCAAGGGTAAGACTCCCACTCAGTCTGAAACTGACATTCATATGTTCTTATATTTTCTGCAGGTCTTGACTGTGCGTCCTTTAACTGGAAAGTTACCAACTCATCAATAGAGGCTGCAGTGAATGGTTGCACTTATGTGACAGCTCAAAACAGCACCGGAAGTGGTAAAAATGACACTGTAGATGGTAACATGGTGAATCTGCAAGACCTATATCCTGGAGAAAACTACACTGTTTCACTGTTTTATGACTTAGAGTCAGAGAAGCTGCTACAGTGCTCACACCGCTTGACATTGGGTGAGTTTACATGCTCTGTCTTGATTGTGACCACTGAGAAGCTGATTCCCCATACAAATTTTTTTTTTT